>NC_084736.1:6534128-6586628 GCF_033978785.1 Entelurus aequoreus | reverse complement strand
TTTTTTATAATTTTATTTTATTTATTTATTTTTAGACATGTATCTCGTTGCACACGAGAAACTTTTTATAAAGTTGTAAAAAAAAAAATGTTTTATAATGTTTTGTTTTTTATATATATATATATTTTTTTTTAGACATGTATCTCGTGTGCACGAGATACATGTCTAAAAAAAATTAATAAATAAAAAAAGTCACATTTATAAAAAATGTCTAAAAAAAAAATGTAGAAAAAAAATACTTTTTTTTTTTTTTTTAGACATGTATCTCGAAATCAAATAAATTAAATAATTACTTAAATATCAATAATCGAATGTAGGGACATGGGGGATTTTTTTTTTTAATACATTTTTATTTTTTTTTTTTCGACATGTATCTCGTGCGCACGAGATAGTTTCTCATGCGCACGAGATACATGTCTAAAAAAATAAAAAAAAATCACATTTATAAAAAATGCCTAAAAAAAAAAATGTAGAATTTTTTTTTACTTTTTTTTATTTTTTTTTTAGACATGTGTCTCGAAATCAAATAAATTAAATGATTACTTAAATATCAATAATCGAATGTATACTTAAACTGCAAAAAACAGTTCAAAGGTTTTTATTCAAAAATGCATTTAGTAGCTTGTTTTTTTTTTATATACATTTTTATTTTTATTTTTTAGACATGTATCTCGTGCGCACGAGGTAGTTTCTCATGCGCACGAGATACATGTCTAAAAAAATAAAAAAAATCACATTTATAAAAAATGCCTAAAAAAAAAAATGTAGAAAAAAAAATTACTTTTTTTTTTTTTTTTTAGACATGTGTCTCGAAATCAAATAAATTAAATAATTACTTAAATATCAATAATCGAATGTATACTTAAACTGTAAAAAACAGTTCAAAGGTTTTTATTCAAAAATGCATTTTGTAGCTTGTTTCTACGGAGCCCCTAAAGGGACATGGGGGATTTTTTTTTTTTTATACATTTTTATTTTATTTTTTTCGACATGTATCTCGTGCGCACGAGATAGTTTCTCATGTGCACGAGATACATGTCTAAAAAAAAAAAAAAAAAAAATCACATTTATAAAAAATGCCTAAAAAAAAAAAAAAGTAGAAAAAAAAATTACTTTTTTTTTTTTTTTTTTAGACATGTATCTCGAAATCAAATAAATTAAATGATTACTTAAATATCAATAATCGAATGTATACTTAAACTGCAAAAAACAGTTCAAAGGTTTTTATTCAAAAATGCATTTAGTAGCTTGTTTCTACGGAGCCCCTAAAGCAGGGGTGTCAAGGGTACGGCCCGAGGGCCAGATCAGGCCCGCGGACAGGTCTTATCTGGCCCGTGGGAGGAGTTTGCTAAGTATAAAAACGACCCTGAAATTTTTGAATGAAAAAACAGCTGTTCTAAATGTGTCCACTGTACAAAATGAATGAATTGATTAACGTGGACCCCGACTTAAACAAGTTGAAAAACGTATTCGGTTGTTACCATTTAGTGGTCAATTGTACGGAATATGTACTGTACTGTGCAATCTACTAATAAAAGTTTCAATCAATCAATCAATCAACCACATGATGTTAGTACATCAGTCGAGGAAAATGAGCAAACTACATAAATACCATCCTGTAATTTGATTTTGAAATATTTTTTTTATCTTGATAGATTGAAAATGAACACCAGTGAGTTGACTGATGAACATTATCACATAATTTATTCAGAAAATATAAATAACGCCAAATAAAGATAGAATACTATTAACAGCAACAGGTAATTGTAAAAAATAAAACCAAAAACATTATGATTTGTACATTTTCAGATTGTGCTTGTTCTATTTCTAAACAAAGACAACAAGCTGAAGTTGTCTTTATTTTTAAGCTATCGTGCCGTGATTTTACCAGTCCGGCCCACTTGGGAGTAAATTTTTCTCCATGTGGCCCCCGATCTGAAATGACTTTGACACCCCTGCCCTAAAGGGACATGGGGGATTTTTTTTTTTTTATACATTTTTTTTTCTTTTTTTTTCCGACATGTATCTCGTGCGCACGAGATACATGTCTAAAAAAATCACATTTATAAAAAATGCCTAAAAAAAAAAAATTTAGAAAAAAAAATAACTTTTTTTTTTTTTTTTAGACATGTGTCTCGAAATCAAATAAATTAAATGATTACTTAAATATCAATAATCGAATGTATACTTAAACTGCAAAAAACAGTTCAAAGGTTTTTATTCAAAAATGCAATTTGTAGCTTGTTTCTACGTAGCCCCTAAAGCAGGGGTCACCAACCTTTTTGAAACCAAGAGCTACTTTTTGGGTAGTGATTAATGCGAAGGGCTACCAGTTTGATACACACTTAAATAAATATATTCTTTGTCGAAAAAAACAGAAGCTAAAATGAAGAATTAAATTAAAATGTATTTATTATTCTTTACAATAAAAAAAATAAATTTACTTGAACATTTATTTAAATAGTCAGGAAAGAAGAGGAAGGAATTTAAAAGGTAAAAAGGTATATGTGTTTAAAAATCCTAAAATCGTTTTAAGGTTGTATTTTTTCTCTAAAATTGTCTTTCTGAAAGTTATAAGAAGCAAAGTAAAAAAATTCATGAATTTATTTAAACAAGTGAAGACCAAGTCTTTAAAATATTTTCTTGGATTTTCAAATTCTATTTGAGTTTTGTCTCTCTTAGAATTAAAAATGTCGAGCAAAGTGAGACCAGCTTGCTAGTAAATAAATACAATTTAAAAAATAGAGGCAGCTCACTGGTAAGTGCTGCTATTTGAGCTATTTTTAGAACAGGCCAGCGGGCTACTCATCTGGTCCTTACGGGCTACCTGGTGCCCGCGGGCACCGCGTTGGTGACCCCTGCCCTAAAGGGACATAAAGAATTTTTTTTTTTAATAAATTTTTATTTTTATTTTTATTTTTTAGACATGTATCTCGTGCGCACGAGATACATGTCTAAAAAAAATAAATAAATAAAAAATCACATTTATAAAAAATTAAAATTTTTAAAAACCAGAATTTTACTGTAAAATGTACATTTGTTTTTTTTACTGTAAATTAAAAACTGCAATTTTACAGTAAAATTTTGGCACCTGAGCTGCCCGTTTGTTTTTTGTTTTTTACCGAAAATCAACAACTGTAGGTTTGTATGTGTATTACTGTAAATGCTAAAACGGCACCACATTTTATTACAGGAAAAAAAAAAAAAAGTACTGTTTTTTTCATTTAGACAAAAATGCCGTAAAAACCACAGTAAATTTCACAATTTGACCATTTTATATTGCAAATATTGTTTTTTATCATCTCTAAAAATAAAAAGAAGTGTGTTATTGTCTCTTATGATTGTGAACGGTAGGCAAAATTCCCCCCCAAAGAAGTGCAGTTCCCCTTTAATTTAAAGTATTATTGTGGCCAGAAGGTGTCACCAAAAAACAACAACTAATACTACCCCACTTCAACTTAAAGACAGCATAAGTCTATTCCAGACGATTAATAATAAATACCTTTTTTTTTAACATTTCACACTACAAAATAATAAAAGTATGTATCATTCATGCTGATATTGTATCGTATTGGAAGTCAAGTTTGAGCAACCATCAAAAATAACAGCAACTACTTTTATATTTTTCTTGTGATTATAAAACATGGGTGTCACACTTGTTTTGGTCAAGGGCCACTACAGTTTGTCCCTCATAATGTGTACAAAATAATAGGTGTGTAAATGACACAATATGTTACTGCATATGTCAGCAGACTAATTAGGAGTCTTTGTTTGTTTACTTACTACTAAAAGACATGTTGTCTAGTATGTTCACTATTTTATTTAAGGACAAACTTGCAATAATAAACATATGTTTCATGTACACTAAGATTTTTTGTTAAAATAAAGCCAATAATGACATTTATTGTCTTGTATGTTCACTGTTTTATTTAAAGACAAACTTGCAATAATAAACATACCGTATTTTCCGCACTATAAGGCGCACCTTAAAAGACCTGGCCTATTTCTAAAAAAACTACTGTTCGCCTATAGTCCGGTGCGCCTTATATATGGACGCAAGATTGAGCCTACAGAGGCAGGGGTCTACGCAACTACTAGTTGCGAGACCTGTTGTGGCTCAATATTGGTCCATATATAAGGCGCACCGGACTATAAGGCGCACTGTCAGTTTTTTTTAGAAAATTGGAGGTTTTTAGGTGCGCCTTATAGTGCGGAAAATACGGTATGTTTAATGTACCGTAAGATTATTTGTTCAAATAAAGCCAATAATGCCATTTTTTGTGGTGCCCTTTATTTAGAAAAGTACCGAAAAGTATCGAGGTACATCTTAGTACCGGTACTGGTACCAAAATATTAATAATCGGGTCAACACTAGTACCTTATTGACACATATTTTTCCCAGGCCTTCAAGGGCCATATAAAATGATGCGTCGGACCAGACTTGGCCCCCGGGCCTTGAGTTTGTGTTGTAAAAGCTGCATGATACTGTATCTAATATGTCTTCCAATGCATTTTCTGGCCACACCCTTTAGGAGTCGCCCTCAAATAGATAAACATCTTAGAGTCCCATAAATAATTCAGTGCCTATAAATGGTGAAAGTAAACAATGCATTACCTCATACTTGCTTTGCTCCACCCTCAGACGCTCCACATTCTGGGCCGTCTGATTGATTTGCGATAACAGACTGGTGGGGTCTCCCAATTGAGGATTTTTCTCATAAACTCCCTTCATCTTCCCCAGGGCCTCGCTGACAGACAGAAAAAGGGAGGGCGGGGGGGGGGGGGCTATTTTAGGAGTTTCCTGCAGAGCTCAGGTCTGACTTGAGAAATCCAAGACGTGGTCATGTGTCACAACATGAACATTGCATTGGCAGTAATGGAGATGAATAGGTGTGTACACACAAACAAACACACACCTACTATCTACTTCTTTCTGCAAATCTCTGCCAATTTCCTCCAGTTTCTGTTGCAGCTTCTTCCTGCGCTGCTCCGGGGGGAGGTGGGTGAAGTCCTCCGTCACCACGGGCTGCCAAGAGGTCACACAGGAAGTGAGCTTTAATAACCCTCAACTCGCGCGGGACAATGAAGACGAGGAAATGGAACACCGCACCCAGGAGGAACACCAAAGTTTGACTTCAGCTCACTTTTTGCACCTCGTTTTCAAATCAGGCAAGGGCCATTCAAGTCATATTTGGTTATGCTGGCATTAGTGAGCTGATCCATAAACTTTCAAAGTTAAAAAAAACCCCACCATTTATCACATTTCCTCATAATTTATTAAAAAGGCCACACTGAAAAGAAAAAGGAAATAATACTGCTCTGAATCTTGAATGCAATCCAATTTCTGTATGACGTAATAAACTAAAGCTAACCAATATGCAATGTTATGAGATTAAAGTCACAATTTTTTTAAACAACGTAATATTATATAAATAAAACTTGTCATTTTATGAAGTTGTACTATAACAGAGGGGGAAAATATGATGAAAATACAGATTTTTAAGACAACTGCATTTTAATTTTACGAGAATTAAGTTAAAAGTAAATTCAGTAATATTAACAAATAATTTGTGATATTATGAGAGTAAGGTTGTCTTTTTTTTTTCTTTCTTCTGCCACAAATAAATTTTTTTATTTTATTTATTTTATTTTTTTTTGTTACTGACTGTGGCAGGACACCTCTGCCTCTGTTTCACTTTATGTTGCTGGTAAATAATATGGTTGTAGTAGTAGGCTAAAGTTAAATTATTTAGTATGCACTAATTAAAGGGGCAGAGCTATAAGAGACATTTGAGCTTTTATACTTTATAAGATATATTTTTTGTAATAACCACAATTAATAAATATATTTCAGTGAATAACTTATTGTTCAAATCTGTATATAAATATGTACATAAAGTGTTGTAATTATATTGTAAAATGGATGGATGGATGGATGGACGTTTAAAACAAAACTGTTATTATTAATTAGTAAGTATACATTTTTTTAGCCTTTTTTAGAGAAAATCATATCATTGTAGTAAATTATGCAAATTACTCAATGTCATGGTGACCACGCCCATAGTCACGCCCCCACCGCCACAGGTATCTTGGCAGTTTATGGGAAACACTGAAAATACACATAAAAGGTAAAAGTTGTACTATAACAGGGGAAAAACATACATTTGACCGAATTATTGTACTGATACAATGATGTAATTTTACATTAATTGCAAAAAAAAAAGGAAAAAATATGCCAAAAAATAATTTACCAAAGTCGAAAAATTATGCTGAAAATACTGATTTTTAACATAACTAAATTGTAATTTTACGAGAATTAAGTTAAAAATAAATTAAGTACTATTAACAAATAATTTGTGATATTATGACAATAAAGTTGTCTTCTTTTTTTCTTTTTTTTATTGTAAAATACATATAAAAGTAATAAGTTGTACTATAACAGGGGAAAAACATACATTTGACCGAATTATTGATCGGAAAAAAATGCTTCTGATACAATGATGTAATTTTAGAATGTTTAGGGAATTTCAAAAAAAAAAAAAGGAACAAATATGCCAAAATGTTTTTTAACAAGGTCGAAAAATTATGATGAAAATACTGATTTTTAAAGATAACTAAATTGTAATTCTACGAGAATTAGGTTAAAATTAAATTAAGTAATATTAACAAATAATTTGTGATATTATGAGAATAAGGTTGTCTTTTTTTAAATTTTTTTTAATTGTAAAATACATATAAAAGGTCAAAGTTGTACTATAACAGGGGAAAAACATACATTTGACCGAATTATTGTACTGATACGATGATGTAATTTTACATTAATTGCAAAAAAAAAAGGAAAAAATATGCCAAAAAATAATTTACCAAAGTCGAAAAATTATGATGAAAATACTGATTTTTAAGATAACTAAATTTTAATTTTACAAGAATTAAGTTAAAAGTAAATTAAGTAATATTAACAAATAATTTGTCATGTTATGGGAATAAAGTTGTCATTTTTGTTTACTTTTTTAAATTGTAAAATACATATGAAAGGTAAGTTGTAATATAACAGGGGAAAAACATACATTTGACCGAATTATTGATCGGGAAAAAATTATTCTAATACAATGATGTAATTTTACAAAGTTTTTTGGAATTTAAAAAAAAAAAGTTAAAATAATGCCAAAAAATAATTTACCAAAGTCGAAAAAATTATGCTGAAAATACTGATTTTTAAGATAACTAAATTGTAATTTTACGAGAATTAAGTTAAAAATAAATTAGGTAATATTAACAAATAATTTGTCATATTATGAGAATAAAGTTGTCATTTTTGTTTACGTTTTTTAATTGTAGAATACATATATAAAGGTAAGTTGTACTATAACAGGAAAACACATACATTTGACCAAATTATTGATCGGGAAGAAAACACTTCTAATACAATTATGTAATTTTACAATGTTTTTGGGATTTAAAAAAAAGTTCAAATAATGCCAAAAAATAATTTACAGAGGTTCTAAAATTATGAAGAAAATACTGATTTTTAAGATAACTAAATTGTAATTTTACGAGAATTAGGTTAAAAGTAAATGAAATAATATTAACAAATAATTTGTGATATTATGAGAATAAAGTTGTCATTTTCGGGGGTTCAAATTGTAAAATACATATAAAATACAAGATTTATGGTTGTATTAGAATAAATGTTAAATATGAAAATTGTCATTTTCTGACAATAAAGTTCAAAGTGAATAAAAAATTAGAGCAGAAGGAATATTTTTACTACAGTAAAGCTGTGATGTTACAAGAATAAAGTTGCAGTTAATTCCAGAAAAAAATTGGAATAAAAAAAAAAAGGAACAGAAAACATTTTAGTATAATAAAATTGTAATTTTACGATAATTAAGTTTGACGTAAATTAAGTAACATTATCAGAGGTAAATGAAGTTGTGATCTTATGAGAATACATTTAAATTTTTTTAGGAAAACACTTTAAACACATTAAAAAAACATGTTTTGACAACATTTATGGTTATAGACTGCTGCCATTTCTAATACAAGGTTCAAACTTAAATCTGTCAGCATACTCCATATGGAAGCACTAAAAACTACATGGCTGACGGAGAGAAGACGCTGTCTGAGTGGAGGCACGTAAATAAAAAGAAAGACAGAAAGCAGCCTGTTAAACATAATATATGAAGAATTTTGACCAAAGAACCACCATTACGTGTTATGTCCACCTGTAGGAAATGTTTAAAATTTTGAAAAAATTTATAATATATTCATTTTAAATATTTAAAAAAAAAAAAGTATATAAAAATATACTTTTTATTTATTTTTATTTATTTTTCACAATTTAATGTTGTAAAATTACAAGAATAAATGTTGAACCAATAAACTCTAATTTCTGAGAAAAAAGTTGACGTGTATTAAGTAATATCACGGTGTAATGTTGTGATGGTACAATAACTATAATATGGAATAAACCAGAAGACAAAGTTGTGGTTGTAATAACATGAAAAAAATATTTTTTTAGGCTAATTCCTTTGTAATTTTACAAGAAATAAGTAAAATAAGTAATATTATCGAGGGGGAAAAGTTGTGATTTTATGAGTAAAGTTGTTTTTTTTAATATATACTGTATAAAAATATATATATATTTTTTGTAAATATATATGGTTGATTTATTAAAAGAATAAATGATAAAAAAGCAAAATGTATTTTTTAAATCTTTTTAATTTATTTTTTAAATAAAGGTATACTACAGTAAAGTTGTGACATTCCAAGAATAAAGTCTTAAAATTTTAAATATGCCAGAAAACTATTTTTTCATAATAGGTTATGGTTGTAAAATTATGACAAAAATAAGGTAAAGTAATAATTTTTTTAATTTCAATTTTTAAATTAAGTTATACTACAGTAAAGTTGTGACATTCCAAGAATACATTCTTAACATTTAAATATGCCAGAACATTTTTTTTTTTACTAGGTTATGGTTGTAATATTATGAGAAAAATAAGGTAAACTAAGAAAATTGTATATTTAAAAAAAAAAAAAAAAGTATACTACAGTAAAGTTGTGACATTCCAAGAATAAAGTCTTAAAATGTTTATTAATATGCCAGAAAACTATTGTTTCTTACTAGGTTATGGTTGTAATATGAGAAAAATAAGGTAAACTAAGAATTTGTTTTAAATTTATTTTTAAATAAAGTTATACTACAGTAAAGTTGTGACATTCCAAGAATAAATTCTTAACATTTTAAATATGCCAGAAAACTTTTTTTTTTACTAGGTTATGGTTGTAATATGAGAAAAATAAGGTAAACTAAGAATTTGTTTTAAATTTATTTTTAAATAAAGTTATACAACAGTAAAGTTGTGACATTCCAAGAATAAATTCTTAACATTTTAAATATGCCAGAAAACATTTTTTTTTACTAGGTTATGGTTGTAATATGAGAAAAATAAGGTAAACTAAGAAAATGGTATATTTAAAAAAAATAAAATTATACTACAGTAAAGTTGTGGCATTCCAAGAATAAAGTCTTAAAAATTTTAATATGCCAGAAAACTATTGTTTCTTACTAGGTTATGGTTGTAATATTATGAGAAAAAATAAAGTAAACTAAGAAAATTGTATATTTAAAAAAAAATGTATACTGCAGTAAAGTTGTGACATTCCAAGAATAAATTCTTAACATTTTAAATATGCCAGAAAACAATTTTGTCTTACTCGGGTACGGTTGTGATATTATGAGAAAAATAAGGTAAACTCAGATTTTTTATTAATTTATTTTTTAAATAAAGTTATACTACAGTAAAGTTGTGACATTCCAATAATAAATTATTAACATTTTAAATATGCCAGAATTTTTTTTTACTAGGTTATGGTTGCAATATTATGAGAAAAATAAGGTAAAATAAGAAAATTGTATATTTAAAAAAAAAAAAAAAAAATGTTATACTACAGTAAAGTTGTGACATTCCAAGAATAACGTCTTTACATTTTAAATATGCCAGAAAACTATTTTTTCTTACTAGGTTATGGTTGTAATATTATGAGAAAAATAAGGCAAACTAAGAAAACTGTATATTTTTAAAAAAATAAAAATAATTATACTACAGTAAAGTTGTGACATTCCAAGAATAAAGTCTTAACATTTTAAATATGCCAGAAAACTTTTTTTTTTTACTAGGTTATGGTTGTAATATTAACAGAAAAATAAGGTAAACTAATACTGTTTTTTTATTTTTATTTTTAAATAAAGTTATACTACAGTAAAGTTGTGACATTCCAAGAATAAATTCTTAACATTTTAAATATGCCAGCATTTTTTTTTTTACTAGGTTATGGTTGTAATATTATGAGAAAAATAAGGTGAACTAAGAAAATTGTATATTTAAAACATTTTTTTAAATTACACTACAGTAAAGTTGTGACATTCCAAGAATAAAGTCTTTACATTTTAATATGCCAGAAAACAATTTTTTCTTACTCGGGTACGGTTGTGATATTATGAGAAAAATAAGGTAAACTCAGATTTTTTAATTTATTTATTTTTAAATAAAGTTATACTACTGTAAAGTTGTGACATTCCAATAAGAAATTATTACCATTTTAAATATGCCAGAATTTTTTTTTACTAGGTTATGGTTGCAATATTATGAGAAAAATAAGGTAAAATAAGAAAATTGTATATTTAAAAAAAAAAAAAAAAATGTTATACTACAGTAAAGTTGTGACATTCCAAGAATAACGTCTTTACATTTTAAATATGCCAGAAAACTATTTTTTCTTACTAGGTTATGGTTGTAATATTATGAGAAAAATAAGGCAAACTAAGAAAATTGTATATTTAAAAAAAAAAAAAAAATTATACTACAGTAAAGTTGTGACATTCCAAGAATAAAGTCTTAACATTTTAAATATGCCAGAAAACTATTTTTTTACTAGGTTATGGTTGTAATATTATGAGAAAAATAAGGTAAACTAATACTGTTTTTTTATTTTTATTTTTAAATAAAGTAATATTACAGTAAAGTTGTGACATTCCAAGAATAAATTCTTAACATTTTAAATATGCCAGCATTTTTTTTTTTTACTAGGTTATGGTTGTAATATTATGAGAAAAATAAGGTAAACTAAGAAAATTGTATATTTAAAACATTTTTTTAATTACACTACAGTAAAGTTGTGACATTCCAAGAATAAAGTCTTTACATTTTAATATGCCAGAAAACAATTTTTTCTTACTCGGGTACGGTTGTGATATTATGAGAAAAATAAGGTAAACTCAGATTTTTAATTTATTTATTTTTTAAATAAAGTTATACTACAGTAAAGTTGTGACATTCCAATGATAAATTATTAACATTTTTTTTTTACTAGGGTATGGTTGCAATATTATGAGAAAAATAAGGTAAAATAAGAAAATTGTATATTTAAAAAAAAAAAAAAAAATGTATACTACAGTAAAGTTGTGACATTCCAAGAATAAAGTCTTAACATTTTAAATATGCCAGAAAACTTTTTTTTTTTTACTAGGTTATGGTTGTAATATTATGAGAAAATAAGGTAAACTAACTAATACTGTTTTTTTATTTTTATATAAAGTTATACTACAGTAAAGTTGTGACATTCCAAGAATAAATTCTTAACATTTTAAATATGCCAGCATTTTTTTCTTACTAGGTTATGGTTGTAATATTATGAGAAAAATAAGGTAAACTAAGAAAATTGTATATTTAAAACATTTTTTTTAAATTACACTACAGTAAAGTTGTGACATTCCAAGAATAAAGTCTTTACATTTTAAATATGCCAGAAAACTATTTTTTCTTACTCGGGTACGGTTGTGATATTATGACAAAAATAAGGCAAACTCAGATTTTTTAATTTATTTATTTTTTAAATAAAGTTATACTACAGTAAAGTTGTGACATTCCAAGAATAAATTCTTAACATTTTAAATATGCCAGAATTATTTATTTTTTTACAAGGTTATGGTTGTAATATTACGACAAAAATAAGGTAAACTAGAAAAATGTTATATTTTAAAAAAAAATTAAAAAAATGATACGACAGTAAAGTTGTGACATTCCAGGAATAAATTCTTTACATTTTAAATATGCCAGAAAACTATTTTTTTCTTACTTGTGTACGGTTGTTATATTATGAAAAGAATAAGGTCAACTAAGAACATTTTATTTTTCGAGGAATGAAGTTCAAAGTGAATGAAGTTTAATATCAAGATGCAACAAGACAACAAAGTTGTCATATTGCAAGAATAGTTTTGAACGAAATGAATTTAAAAAGTCAGAATTTTCCAAGTATTACTCACATCTTGTCCCTCACAACTTAATTACTGCCTTTTTCCTCACAATGTTCTACCCCCCTTCACCAGCAGGGGGCCACCTTTTCAATGCAAACTTGACCTTTACAAACAAGTCCAAATTGATGGTTGGTTAGTATTTGCATGAGGAAGGTGGCCCCTGTACGAGTCACCCAGTTTGCACCAATATAACGTGGTCCTTATTACCGGGGGGAGCCTCTCTGGGGTGAACTTCTGGTAAATACATAGTTGCAAGTGAATGTAATGAAAAGCAAAGATATGAAATACAAAATGAAAGTGGTGCAGATGTAAAGACACAGCAAGTGCAGGCCCCAGTGGGTGATGGTCTCTACTTTTTTAGGTGGACTCACCGATCTCCTGAGTGTGCGGAAGGACGAGATTCTGGGTTTGACTGTCTTATTGATCTCCTTCAAATAGTACGACAGAGGTTCCCGGCCGAACTTGGGGGACGGGGGTCCGTTGGTGGGTGAAGGGGCCGGAGGGTTGGAGAAAGGCGGGAGCAAGGACGGGGAGAGCTGGGATGGGAATGGGGGGGGGGGGGGGGGGGGGGGGTCGCAGGCGGGTGGATAGGGGGAAGTAATGGGGCAGGTTGACAAATTAGAAGGAGACAAAAAGAGACAAACAAGTTGACAAGAGAAAGAAAAAGACACGGTCAACACCTCAAAGCACACCACCAAGCCGAGAAGACGACACAAAACACCGACCGCATGACAACACACACACACACACACACACACACACACACACACACACTTTTGTATTTCTTACCTTCTTGAGACCTCCGAAAAAATGCCTACCTCTTTAGGACCACCCTTTCTAACTATATAAAGATTTGTAATTACAACATTATTAATGTATACATACTATGTAGATATAAAAAAGGTACGTTTTTAGTAATTTTTTGGATTTGTATGTAATTGATTTTTAATCTTCATTATTTACTTTATTTTGTTTATTAATTTTGGCCAATGGGGGCACATTTCAATTTCTTTCACACACTAGTTATTTCATATGTTGACCAGAGGGGGAGCACTTTTAAAAGCGCCACACAAGTCAATTTGAAAAATCCCTCCTTTTCGGGACCACCCTCATTTTGATAGATTTCACCACCAGGGGGGGAAATGAGACATTTACCGATTTGTATTTACAACATTAATAATATATACAAACCATGCAAATATATATAAAAAAGTCAAGCTTTTAGTTAATTATTTGTTTTTGAATTTTTTGTTTGTAATTGATTTTTAATCTTCATTATTTACTTTATTTTGTTTATTATTTTGGCCAAAGGGGGCGCATTTCAATTTCTTGCACACACTTGTTATTTCATATGTTGACCAGAGGGGGAGCACTTTTAAAAGCGACACACAGTCAATTTGAAAAATCCCTGCTTTTTGGGACCACCCTCATTTTGATAGATTTCACCACCAGGGGTGAAAATGAGACATTTAGTGATTTGTATTTACAACATTAATAATATATACAAACTATGCAAATATAAAAAAGTCAAGCTTTTAGTTAATGATTTTGTTTTTTGAATTTTCTGCTTGTAATTGGTTTTTAATCTTCATTATTTACTTCAAGTTATTACAGTATGTCTCTATATACATATCTATTTTTTATTTTTTTTTAATTAATTTGGGCCAAAGGGGGCGCATTTCAATTTCTTACACACACTTGTTATTACATATGTTGGCCAGAGGGGGAGCACTTCAATTTCTTACACATACTTGTTATTTCATATGTTGGCCAGAGGGGGAGCACTTCAATTTCTTACACATACTTGTTATTTCATATGTTGGCCAGAGGGGGAGTACTTCAAATTTTTACACACACTTGTTATTTCATATGTTGCCCAGAGGGGGAGCACTTTTAAAACTGACACACAGTCATTTTTTTTTTTTAAATACTCCTTTTTGGGACCACCCTCATTTTGTTAGATTTCACCACCAGGGGTGCAAATTAGACATTTACCGATTTGTATTTACAACATTAATAATATATACAAACTATGCAAATATAAAAAAGTCAAGCTTTTAGTTAATTATTTTGTTTTTTAATTTTGTTTGTAATTGTTTTTTAATCTTCATTATTTACTTCAAGTTATTACAGTATGTCTCTATATACATATTTTTTATTTGTATTTTTTTTAATTAATTTGGGCCAAGGGGGTGCATTTCAATTTCTTTCACACACTTGTTATTTCATATGTTGACCAGAGGGGGAGCACTTTTAAAACCGACAGTCAATTTGAAAAAAAAAATTAAAATTTTGGGGACCACCCTAACTTTGTTAGATTTCACCACTGGGGGTGCAAATGAGACATTTACCGATTTGTATTTACAACATTAATAATATATACAAACTATGCAAATATAAAAAAGTCAAGCTTCTAGTTAATTATTTTGTTTTTGAATTTTTGGTTTGTAATTGTTTTTTAATCTTCATTATTTACTTCAAGTTATTACAGTATGTCTCTATATGCATATTTATTTATTTATTTGGGCCAAAGGGGGCGCATTTCAATTTCTTACACACTTGTTAATACATAAGTTGACCAGAGGGGGAGCACTTCAAATTTTTTACACACACTAGTTATTTCATATGTTGACCAGAGGGGGAGCACTTTTAAAAGCGACACACGGTCAATTAAAAAAAAAAACCTCCTTTTTGGGACCACCCTCATTTTAAGATGTCACCAGCAGGGGTGCTAATGAGACATTGTCTATTAGATGCAATGTTATTGGGACCATGATTTATGTCATCACTTGTTCACACCTCCTCATATGGAAGCTACTTGTTCTTGTTGATGTCTCAAGAAGGCTAGAAATACAAGAACACACACTACAAAAAAAGCACAACAATAATTATTCTAAAAAACGAGAAAACAAACATGTGCAGCAGTCAAACTCTACCAATACTGGAGGCGGATCACAACTTTGTTGTACTTTTTGTCAAAAAGTTATCTGTATTGTCATCCAAACCTGCTATAAATGTATTCTTCTATACAATATCAAGGTGTGGGGGAGTTCACCTCAAGAATAGAGGTATGTCAGTCCATCTTAGATGAGCTCGGACCCAGCGAAGCCGGGGGCGTTTCTGGGTGTTGTTGATAAATCGCTTTGGATTTGCATTGTAGAGTTTTAACTTGCACTTACAGATGTAGCGACCAACTGTAGTTACTGACAGTGGGTTTCTGAAGTGTTCTTGAGCCCATGTAGTGATCGCGGGATCGAAGGTCACGGGCATCCAATATTGGTTTTCAGCCTTGCCGCTTACGTGCAGTGATTTCTCCAGATTCTATGAACCTTTTGATGATATTACGGAGGGTAGATGGTGAAATCCCTAAATTCCTTGCAGTAGCCGGTTGAGAAATGTTGTTCTTAAACAATTTGCTCAGGCATTTGTCGACAAAGTGGTGACCCTCGCCCCGTCCTTGTTTGTGAACGACTGAGCATTTTACGGAAGCTGCTTTTATACCCAATCATGGCACCCACCTGTTCCCAATTAGCCTGTTCACCTGTGGGATGTTCCAAATAAGTCTTTGATGAGCATCCCTCAACTTTCTCAGTCTTTTTTGCCACTTTTGCCAGCTTTTTTGTAGCATGTTGCAGGCATCAAATTCCAAATTAGCTAAAATTTGCAAAAAATTAAGTTTACCAGTTCGAACTTTAAATATCTTGTCTTTGCAGTCTATTCAATTGAATATAAGTTGAAAAGGATTTGTTGTATTCTGTTTTTATTGACCATTTACACAACGTGACAACTTCACTGCTTTTGGGTTTTGTAATACAATAATAATGATTTTTGATGTTGTTGTTGTTTTTTTGTCCTGTCCAGCTACTCAGGCAAATCATATTGTTAATGTAGATGCCCATATTTGCTGTACAGATTTATTTACATAATAATAATAATAATAATAATTAGGGATGTCCGATAATGGCTTTTTGCCGATATCCGATATTCCGATATTGTCCAACTCTTTAATTACCGATACCGATATCAACCGATACCGATATCAACCGATATATGCAGTCGTGGAATTAACACATTATTATGCCTAATTTGGACAACCAGGTATGGTGAAGATAAGGTACTTTTTTTTAAAAAATGTCAAATAAGATAAATAAATTAAAAACATTTTCTTGAATAAAAAAGAAAGTACAACAATATAAAAACAGTTACATAGAAACTAGTAATGAATGAAAATGAGTAAAATTAACTGTTAAAGGTTAGTACTATTAGTGGAGCAGCAGCACGCACAATCATGTGTGCTTACGGACTGTATCCCTTGCAGACTGTATTGATATATATTGATATATAATGTAGGAACCAGAATATTGATAACAGAAAGAAATGGGGGAGGGAGGTTTTTTGGGTTGGTGCACTAATTGTAAGTGTATCTTGTGTTTTTTATGTTGATTTAATAAAAAATAAAAAAAATAAAAAACGATACAGATAATAAAAAAAACGATACCGATAATTTCCGATATTACATTTTAACGCATTTATCGTTACACATATATGGACATCTCTAATAATAATAATAATAATAATAATAACACAGTGCAGCCTGTCGTTTTAATGCTGACACTCTTCGGCCTTCTTCCAATTTTAAAACCGACCAACAAGAGGCCTCAGTGTGGACTCGGGGGAGCTGAAAGTGCGATACTATCATTAAAAGCGGAGATTTGCTTCTTTCTACGAGGGTAATGGACGTCTTGAGTGCGGGAGGGCACTTTTAAAGAGTGAGGCGGTTTACTTGCTTATTTATGTATTTATTTTTTGTGACTTTTTATTTTGTATTGTTTTACATCTGAACAACTTCTGTGACTTCCCTTTTCTTTTTTTAAGTGTGAACGGTGGAGGGGCCCTCGAGAGGTGATCTTGGGATCACTTCCTGAGGACCCTTGATGCAGAGGAATGTTCATCCATCTTGCTATGGTCTGGATAGCCTGCTGATCCTGAGCCAGAGCGGGATGGATGGATAAATATATACAATATCTGGGTATCTTTTCTAATAATGTTTATACTGTAAACCTTGAATTGTTGGAGTTTAGGTGCACCTCTCTCCTCAAGTGTGCATGTGAGTGGTTATGAGTGGATGTGTGATTGTATGTAGGTTTTGCGTGACCAAAGTATGACTGTTAAATGTGATTTTAACTGTAAAATTCAATAAAAATATTTGCAAAAAAAAAAAAAAAAAAAAAAAAAAAAGAGTGAGGCGAGGTGAGAAAGAGACCCCAAAAAAGCTCTCTCGAGTGAGTCTGCTATTCATCGAGCGCCGGCCCTAATTGGGAGCGCATGACTGATGACACGCACGCACACGCACGCACACACACACACACACACACACACACACACACACACACACACACACACACACACACACACACACACACACACACACACACACACACACACACACACACACACACACACACACACACACACACACACACACACACACACACACACACACACACACACACACACACACACACACTCAGTGATGCACGGCCGAGCACAGCCTGGTAAGACATGCTGGGAGTAGAGAGGTGCTGAACAAGCAAACAGGGGATCATTTAGTGTTGTGAATAGAAGGGAGGAGAGTGGAAGTTGAAAGGGTAGGTGGTATAGGCCAGTGCAGACCTTCGCCAGGGCCAAAACAATTCTCAACACTTCGGTCTGACAAACGCTGGGTGATGCTGTTCCACTCTTAGGGGGGGCGGTAATGCGCTTTATATACAGCATAGTAAAGTCAGAGAGGGCTAACCACCACACAAACAAGCTTGCCGTGGGTCATTGCCCCACTTGGCCCTAATGCAATATGGCAAAAATGTCTCAATTCCACACCTTTATCGGTGACAAAAGGGTCCGACCCTCACTGGAAACGTGGACCAAGCTCTGACGCTGATCGTACAGGGAGCGGACCGCCACATGTGGCCTAAAACATGTTTTCAGTTATTTCCCCTTTTTTTGTTAAGTACATAACTCCACACGTGTCCATTCATAGTTTTGATGTGACAATGTACAATGTAAATAGTCATGGAAATAAAGAGAAGGTGTGCCTGTACTGTATATTTGTAGTTTTATGCAAATTGCTTACTCGATTCTACTATGAATATGATTAAAGGCCTACTGAAAGCCACTACTAGCGACCACGCAGTCTGATAGTTTATATATCAATGATGACATCTTAACATTGCAACACATGCCAATACGGCCGGGTTAACTTATAAAGTGACATTTTAAATTTCCCGCCACACTTCCGGTTGAAAACGTCTATGTATGATGACGTATGCGCGTGACGTCAATGGTTGAAACGGAAGTATTCGGACACCATGGTATCCAATACAAAAAGCTCTGTTTTCATCGCAAAATTCCACAGTATTCTGGACATCTGTGTTGGTGAATCTTTTGCAATTTGTTTAATGAACAATGGAGACTGCAAAGAAGAAAGCTGTAGGTGGGATCGGTGTATTAGCGGCTGGCTGCAGCAACACAACCAGGAGGACTTTGAGGATAGCAGACGCGCTGTCCGACGCTAGCCGCCGACCGCATGGATGATCGGGTGAAGTCCTTCGTCGCTCCGTCGATCGCTGGAACGCAGGTGAGCACGGGTGTTGATGAGCAGATGAGGGCTGGCTGGCGTAGGTGGATAGCTAATGTTTTTAGCATAGCTCTGTGAGGTCCCGTATCTAAGTTAGCTTCAATGGCGTCGTTAGCAACAGCATTGTTAAGCTTCGCCAGGCTGGTAGTTACAGGTCCATGGTTTAATAGTATTGTTGATCTTCTGTCTATCCTTCCAGTCAGGGGTTTATTTCTTTTGTTTCTATCTGCAGTTAAGCCCGATGCTATCACGTTAGCTCCGTAGCTAAAGTGCTTCGCCGATGTATTGTCGTGGAGATAAAAGTCACTGTGAATGTCCATTTCGCGTTCTCGACTCTCATTTTCAAGAGGATATAGTATCCGAGGTGGTGTGAAACACAAATCCGTGATCCACAATAGAAAAAGGAGAGAGTGTGGAATCCAATGAGCCAGCTTGTACCTAAGTTACGGTCAGAGCGAAAAAAGATACGTCCTGCACTGCACTCTAGTCCTTCACTCTCACGTTCCTCATCCACGAATCTTTCATCCTGGCTCAAATTAATGGGGTAATCGTCGCTTTCTCGGTCCGAATCGCTCTCGCTGCTGGTGTAAACAATGGGGAAATGTGAGGAGCCTTTCAACCTGCGACGTCACGCTACTTCCGGTACAGGCAAGGCTTTTTTTTTATCAGCGACCAAAAGTTGCAAACTTTATCGTCGATGTTCTCTACTAAATCCTTTCAGCAAAAATATGGCAATATCGCGAAATGATCAAGTATGACATGTAGAATGGATCTGCTATCCCCGTTTCAATAAAAACAAATCATTTCAGTAGGCCTTTAACGTAACATGTTATGGTAAGAGTCGTTCAAATAACTATAACATATAGAACATGCTATACGTTTACCAAACAATCTGTCACTCCTAATCGCTAAATCCCATGAAATCTTATACGTCTAGTCTCTTACGTGAATGAGCTAAATAATGTTATTTGATATTTTACGCTAATGTGTTAATAATTTCACACATAAGTCGCTCCTGAGTATAAGTCCTGTGAAAAAACTATGAAAAAAACTGCGACTTAGTCCGAAAAATACAGTAGTTATGAAAATAAAGAGGTGTGTCCAAACCTTTGGCATGTACTGTATATTAGTAGTTTTATGCAAATTGTTTACTCGATTCTGTTATGAATATGATTAAGTGATATATGATGTCTAAAAAGTGTATGTTATAAAATCAAATAAAACAAATGCTTAAACAACTCAACCTGACATACAACAACAGGAAGTACTATTATCTTGTGGCGCTTTAAGAAAACAAATGCTTAAACAACTCAACCTGACATACATCAACAGGAAGTACTGTTATCTTGTGGCGCTTTAATAAAACAAATGCTTAAACAACTCAACCTGACATACAACAACAGGAAGTACTATTATCTTGTGGCGCTTTAAGAAAACAAATGCTTAAACAACTCAACCTGACATACAACAACAGGAAGTACTATTATCTTGTGGGGCTTTAAGGGTTCTTTGGTTTCTCTGATTACCTTAGCTTGGTATCTACTGTAACTGTATCGCTCATTTTGTACTGAGCAGCCATGGTTCTGGTTCTACGTTCATTATCACACGTTTCATCTTTGTTGTAAATGCACCCTTCTGTCTTACATGTAAAAATTGATTATTTGCCGCCCACATATTTAACCAAACAATACACTAGGGATGATGTTTGATAAGAAATTATCGAATCCTCTTATCGAACCGATTCCTTATCGATTCTCTTATCGAATCCAGAAAGGTTGTTGTATATGGAAAAAAACACAATATTTGGTTTAACAAAAGCTCACTATTATTTTATAAGAAAAAAATAAATATTGACTGTTACCCCACTAAAAATAAAAAATATTGACTGTTGTTACCCAAAGTATATTAAGTGGGATTTTTCAGAAAAACAAATATATACAGTAACACAAAAACAACCTGTCTCTGCGATCACTATAGGTGTATAAATAATAATATAGAGTTAAATAAAATCAGTCCCTTGGGCACAAAACTGAAAATAATACAGCTCTCCAAAAAGTGCACTTCTGCTGCTATTGGAACATACTAACTACACACTCTATGACACTAAGAACACCACAGTCATCAATCAACAAAATGCACAAAAATCGTTTTTCAATACACATCTTAGTATCAAACTTAAACACTTTCCACTTTAATATTGAGTTACATAAACAAGTTAAACAGTTTACTTACAGACTTATCTTTTCCAAGGCTTGCAAGAGCTAACACAACTTGTCTACTTCTCAATTGTCTCAACCCGGAAGTGCCCAAACTAATGACGCGTAGTATTTTCATATCGCCACAAGGTGTCAGTAAGAGTCTACAATCAAATGGGCATACCTTCTACCGCTCGTCCATCGAGAGCCTGCTGACCTACTGTATTACAGTATGGTACGGCAGCTGCACTGCAGCAGACAGGGAGAGGCTGCAAAGAGTGGTCAAGACGGCTCAAAAGATCATCGGCCGCCCTCTCCCCTCTGTGATGGACATCTACACCTCCCGCTGCCTCAACAGAGCCAGTGCCATCATCAAGGACAGCACCCACCCTGGCTCCGACCTGTTCCACCTGCTGCCCTCTGGGAAGCGCTACAGGTGCATTAAAACCAAGACGAACAGGCTAAAAAACAGCTTCTTCCCCAGGGCCATAACCACCCTGAACAGACTTCCCCATTGACCCTCATAACTGCCTTCTCTTCGGTGCAATAACCCATTCCACCAACCACCCTGTTTCATGTAGATATTCATGCACATATTCATTTCACCCTCTGTATAGAGTGTACACTTGTTTTATCGCACTGTATGGAATGGCCTCAATCTCGTTACCCTGCGTAATGACAATAAAGCTGATTCTGATTCTGATAACATTGCCGTTCCACAGGGCATTTCCTGTACGTGGGAAATGATTCGTTCCCAGGTATTCGAATAAAGAACCAACTCTTTTTCTTTACTATAGTGGCCTCGATAACGGGAACCGGTTCTCAAAAAGGGATTCGAGTCCATGGATTCATATCGAACAACCGGGAGAACCGATTTCGAACATCATCCCTACAATACACACAGAGCCTCCCGTTTTTGTGCTTGGCGGAGGTAACGAAAGCACAACCTGACCCGATTCCAGCTTTCCTGACCTGGCAAATAACATTGCGGATTGTTCTCACAATGATTGCAATTGTGACCGCGGGGCACAAGGCTCGCTTCTGGCCAAGCATAATGGCCGCAGTGTATTGGTGGATGCCTGCGGAGGAAAAATCCAATGTTGCTGCTGACAGCACAACTCTGACTGCTAGTTGACCTGTGCACGGAGGAAGGGGGTGTGGGGGCTCACTCATGCAAAGGGGGGCGTGTTCTAGAAAGACTCATGGGTGCAAAGGGTCATTACGATAAAGGAGATGCATGCTGTAGAGGGTGTGAGGTCCATCCTGGCTCGGCCCGCCATGCAAAGAGCCAGCCACTAGCTATTGCATTCATCTTGTGGTAGACACGTGACTTCATCATCAGAAATCCTACCTTGGTCTTTTTGCTGAAAAGCCAAAAGTTTTTGCCTCGGTTCTTCCCCAAAAGGTCCATGGGGCCTTTGGGCGTCCCCAGACTGCTGTCGGACGACGCTCTGTTGATGCCCTGACTGAAGTCCTCAAACTCCACATCGCCCGGAGGCTCGAAGCCGGACTTGTTCTGCTCGATGACAATCATGGAGTCCTGGTCCAGAGAAGGAGCAGGCAGCTCAGTTATTCTTTAAGTCGTTTTAAGCCAAAGGTAAAATTACCGACTCACATTCTTCTCGTTCACATTAGTGCCGGCTTTAATGATCCCATCCAGGCACTTGCCGATAATGGGCATCACCTGCTTCTCCGTATCGGCGAACAGGATGTAGCCCTGCGCCAATTTACGCACCCGCTTTTCATCGAGTTCTTGCAGTTTCTGGTTCACAGGGAAAAAACAATTTACACGTAGAAAATGGAAAAAAAACTTTAAAAAATGAATCGTGTTGCATAACATTTTTGTATTTATTTTATAAAAGAAGTGTGAAGCGAAATGTAACCAAAACCCAAACATTTTTTCAATGATTTCGATATTACACCTGAACAATTCTCTTAAACGTGCCAAAACTTTGGGCTTTTGGCACCAGCCGCCAGACAAGATCTGACCAATCTAGTCTAAGACTAGATGTGACCAATCTAAATCTAAGACTAGATGTGACCAATCTAAGTCTAAGACGAGATCTGACCAATTTAAGTCTAAGACTAGATGTGACCAATTTAAGTCTAAGACTAGATGTGACCAATCTAAGTCTAAGACGAGATCTGACCAATTTAAGTCTAAGACTAGATGTGACCAATCTAAGTCTAAGACGAGATGTGACCAATCTAAGTCTAAGACGAGATCTGACCAATCTAAGTCTAAGACTAGATGTGACCAATCTAATTCTAAGACTAGATGTGACCAATCTAAGTCTAAGACGAGATGTGACCAATCTAAGTCTAAGACTAGATGTGACCAATCTAAGTCTAAGACGAGATCTGACCAATCTAATTCTAAGACTAGATGTGACCAATCTAAGTCTAAGACGAGATCTGACCAATTTAAGTCTAAGACGAGATCTGACCAATCTAAGTCCAAGCCTAGATGTGACCAATCTAATTCTAAGACTAGATGTGACCAATCTAAGTCTAAGACGAGATGTGACCAATCTAAGTCTAAGACGAGATCTGACCAATCTAATTCTAAGACTAGATGTGACCAATCTAAGTCTAAGACGAGATCTGACCAATTTAAGTCTAAGACGAGATCTGACCAATCTAAGTCTAAGACGAGATCTGACCAATCTAGTCTAAGACTAGATGTGACCAATCTAAGTCTAAGACTAGATGTGACCAATCTAATTCTAAGACTAGATGTGACCAATATAAGTCTAAGACGAGATGTGACCAATCTAAGTCTAAGACGAGATCTGACCAATCTAATTCTAAGACTAGATGTGACCAATATAAGTCTAAGACGAGATGTGACCAATCTAAGTCTAAGACGAGATCTGACCAATCTAATTCTAAGACTAGATGTGACCAATCTAAGTCTAAGACGAGATCTGACCAATCTAATTCTAAGACTAGATGTGACCAATCTAAGTCTAAGACGAGATCTGACCAATTTAAGTCTAAGACGAGATCTGACCAATCTAATTCTAAGACTAGATGTGACCAATCTAAGTCTAAGACGAGATCTGACCAATTTAAGTCTAAGACGAGATCTGACCAATCTAAGTCTAAGACGAGATCTGACCAATCTAGTCTAAGACTAGATGTGACCAATCTAAGTCTAAAACTAGATGTGACCAATCAAAGTCTAAAACTAGATGTGACCAATCAAAGTCTAAGACTCGATCTGACCAATTAAAGTATAAGACAAGATGTGACCAATCTAAGTCTAAGACTAGATGTGACCAATCTAAGTCTAAGACTAGATGTGACCAATCTAAGTCTAAGACTCGATCTAATCAATCTAAGTCTAAGACGAGATCTGACCAATCTAAGTCCAAGACGAGATCTGACCAATCTAAGTCTAAGACGAGATCTGACCAATCTAATTCTAAGACGAGATCTGACCAATCTAAGTCTAAGACTAGATGTGACCAATCAAAGTCTAAGACTAGATGTGACCAATCTAAGTCTAGGACTAGATGTGACCAATCTAAGTCTAAGACTAGATGTGACCAATTTAAGTCTAAAACTAGATGTGACCAATCTAAGTCTAAGACTAGATGTGACCAATCTAAGTCTAAGACTAGATGTGACCAATCAAAGTCTAAGACGAGATCTGACCAATTAAAGTGTAAGACAAGATGTGACCAATCAAAGTCTAAGACGAGATCTGACCAATCTAGTCTAAGACTAGATGTGACCAATTTAAGTCTAAGACGAGATCTGACTAATCTAGTCTAAGAATAGATGTGACCAATCTAAGTCTAAGACTAGATGTGACCAATCTAAGTCTAAGACTAGATGTGACCAATCTAAGTCTAAGACGAGATGTGACCAATCTAGTTCTAAGACTAGATGTGACCAATCTAAGTCTAAGACTAGATGTGACCAATCTAAGTCTAAGACTCGATCTAATCAATCTAAGTCTAAGACGAGATCTGACCAATCTAAGTCCAAGACGAGATCTGACCAATCTAAGTCTAAGACGAGATCTGACCAATCTAATTCTAAGACGAGATCTGACCAATCTAAGTCTAAGACTAGATGTGACCAATCAAAGTGTAAGACTAGATGTGACCAATCTAAGTCTAAGACTATATGGGACCAATCTAAGTCTAAGACTAGATGTGACCAATCTAAGGCTAAGACTAGATGTGACCAATCTAAGTCTAAGACGAGATGTGACCAATCTAAGTCTAAGACGAGATCTGACCAATCTAAGTCTAAGACTAGATGTGACCAATCTATGTCTAAAACTAGATGTGACCAATCTAATTCTAAGACTAGATGTGACCAATCTAAGTCTAAGACTAGATGTGACCAATCTAAGTCTAAGACGAGATGTGACCAATCTAAGTCTAAGACGAGATCTGACCAATCTAAGTCTAAGACTAGATGTGACCAATCTAATTCTAAGACGATATCTGACCAATTTAAGTCTAAGACTAGATGTGACCAATCTAAGTCTAAGACTAGATGTGACCAATCTAAGTCTAAGACGAGATGTGACCAATTTAAGTCTAAGACGAGATCTGACCAATTTAAGTCTAAGACTAGATGTGACCAATCTAAGTCTAAGACTAGATGTGACCAATCTAAGTCTAAGACGAGATGTGACCAATCTAAGTCTAAGACGAGATCTGACCAATTTAAGTCTAAGACTAGATGTGACCAATCTAAGTCTAAGACTAGATGTGACCAATCTAAGTCTAAGACGAGATGTGACCAATCTAAGTCTAAGACGAGATCTGACCAATTTAAGTCTAAGACTAGATGTGACCAATCTAAGTCTAAGACGAGATCTGACCAATTTAAGTCTAAGACTAGATGTGACCAATCTAAGTCTAAGACTAGATGTGACCAATCTAAGTCTAAGACTCAATCTGACCAATCTAGTCTAAGACGAGATCTGACCAATCTAAGTCTAAGACTAGATGTGACCAATCTAAGTCTAAGACTAGATGTGACCAATCTAAGTCTAAGACTAGATGTGACCAATCTAAGTCTAAGACGAGATCTGACCAATCTAAGTCTAAGACGAGATGTGACCAATCTAAGTCTAAGACGAGATCTGACCAATCTAAGTGTAAGACTAGATGTGACCAATCTAAGTCTAAGACTAGATGTGACCAATCTAAGTCTAAGACTAGATGTGACCAATCAAAGTGTAAGACGAGATGTGACCAATCTAAGTCGGGGGGTGTATATTGTAGCGTCCCGGAAGGAGTTAGTGCTGCAAGGGGTTCTGGGTATTTGTTCTGTTGTGTTCATGTTGTGTCACGGTGCGGATGTTCTCCTGAAATGTGTTTGTCATTCTTGTTTGGTGTGGGTTCACAGTGTGGCGCATATTTGTAACAGTGTTAACGTTGTTTATACGGCCACCCTCAGTGTGACCTGTATGGCTGTTGACCAAGTATGCCTTGCATTCACTTGTGTGTGTGAAAAGCCGCAGATATTATGTGACTGGGCCGGCACGCAAAGGCAGTGCCTTTAAGGTTTATTGGCGCTCTGTACTTCTCCCTACAGCCGTGTACACAGCGGCCTTTTAAAAAGTCATACATTTTACTTTTGGAAACCGATACCGATAATTTCCGATATCACATTTTAAAGCATTTATCGGCCGATATCATCGGACATCTCTAGTAGCAATGCCTTTTTAAAGCATTGTTAGGTTTAAAAAAAAAAAAAGCATATTTTCTATGGAACTCTTGTATTGGAGTACTTACATTAAAGATGAGCGGCATGTCGTTAAAATAAAACTGATTCTGCTCCTTGTTGAACCTCTGGAGTTGCGCGGCGTAGTCGTTCTTGCACTCCTCGGCGACGTGCGCTCTCGTGTGAGCTTGTTGTTTCGCCTGCAAGCACATGTGGTCACATTCATTAAAGGCCGACTGAAAGCCACGACTAGCGACCACGCAGTCTGATAGTTTATATATCAATGATGAAACCTTAAAGGCCTACTGAAATGAATTTTTTTTATTTAAACGGGGATAGCAGATCTATTCTATGTGTCATACTTGATCATTTCGCGATATTGCCATATTTTTGCTGAAAGGATTTAGTATAGAACAACGACGATAAAGATTGCAACTTTTGGTATCTGATAAAAAAAAGGCTTGCACCTACCGGAAGTAGCGTGACGTAGTCAGTTGAACATATACGCAAAGTTCCCTATTGTTTACAATGATGGCCGCATGAAGTGAGAGAGATTCGGACCGAGAAAGCGACAATTTCCCCATTAATTTGAGTGAGGATGAAAGATTAGTGGATGAGGAAAGTGCAAGTGAAGGACTAGTGGGGAGTTGAAGCTATTCAGATAGGGAAGATGCTGTGAGAGCCGGGGGTGACCTGATATTCAGCTGGGAATGACTACAACAGTAAATAAACACAAGACATATATATACTCTATTAGCCACAACACAACCAGGCTTATATTTAATATGCCACAAATTAATCCTGCATAAAAACACCTGCGTGTTTGTTATGCTAGCTCCTAGCTCCTATGCTAGCTCCTAGCTCCATAGAACACGCCAATACAATTCAAACACCTGATCAACACACACAATCACTCAGCCCAAAAGACCGTTCACCTAACCCAAGGTTCATAAAGCTTATATATTTAAAAAAAAGTTACGTACATATGCAAAAAAAAGTTGCGCACATACGGTCAAGCGATCAAATGTTTAGAAGCCAAAGCTGCATACTCACAGTAGCACGTCTGCGTCTTTGTCATCCAAATCAAAGTAATCCTGGTAAGAGTCTGTGTTGTCCCAGTTCTCTACAGGCGTCTGTGTATCGAAGTCAAAAGTCCTCCTGGTTAGAGTCTCTGTTATCCGAGTTCTTCCATCTTGACTGCATCTTTCGGGAATGTAAACAAAGAAGCGCCGGCTGTGTACTGTTGTTGCTGACTACGTTCGAAAAATACGTCCATTTCGCACCGACAACTTTCTTCTTTGCTTGCTCAGCTTCTTTCTCCATAATGCAATGAACATGATTGCAACAGATTCACGAACACAGATGTCCAGAATACTGTGGAATTATGAAATGAAAACAGAGCTTTTTCGTATTGGCTTCAATGTGGAAGGCATACCCGTGTTCCCCGGTCTACGTCACGCGCATACGTCATCCTCAGAGGCGTTTCGAACCGGAAGTTTAGCGGCAAATTTAAAATGTCACTTTATAAGTTAACCCGGCCGTATTGGCATGTGTTATAATGTTAAGATTTCATCATTGATATATAAACTATCAGACTGCGTGGTCGGTAGTAGTGGCTTTCAGTAGGCCTTTACATTGCAACACATGCCAATACGGCCGGGTTAACTTATAAAGTGACATTTTAAACTTCCCGCCACATTTCCGCTTGAAAACGTCTCGGTATGACGACGTATGCGCGTGACGTAGCGTGTGTGTTGTGGCTAATAGAGTATATATATGTCTTGTGTTTATTTACTGTTGTAGTCATTCCCAGCTGAATATCAGGTCCCACCCGCACGCTTCCAAACATTTGATCGCTTGCCCGTACGTGCGTGTCACGTACGTAACTTTGGTTAAATATATAAGCTTTATGAACCTTGGGTTAGGTCGGGGGTCGGCAACCCGCGGCTCTTTAGCGCCGTCCTAGTGGCAAAAATGTATGAAGAATGGAAAAAGATGAGGGGGAAAAAAATCTATTTTTTTGTTTTAGAATGTTTTCTGTAGGAGGACAAACATGACATAAACCTCGCTAATTGTTATAAATCACACTGTTTATATTAAACATGCTTCACTGATTCGAGTATTTGGCGAGCGCCGTTTTGTCCTACTAATTTTGGCGGTCCTTGAACTCACCGCATAGTTTGTTTACATGTATAACTTTCTCCGACTTTGTAGGACGTGTTTTATGCCACTTCTTTTTCTGTCTCATTTTGTCCACCACACTTTTAACGTCGTGCATGAGTGCACAAAGGTGACTTTTGTTGATGTTATTGACTTGTGTGGAGTGCTAATCAGACATATTTGGTCACTGCATGACTGCAAGCTAATCGATGCTAACATGCTATTTAGGCTAGCTATATGTACATATTGCAACATTATGCCTCATTTGTAGCTATATTTGAGGTCATTTAGTTTCCTTTAAGTCCTCTTAATTACATTTATATCTCATGACACACTATCTGTATGTAATATGGCTTTTAATTTTTTGCGGCTCCAGACAGATTTGTTTTTGTATTTTTGGTCCAATATGGCTCAACATTTTGGGTTGCCGACCCCTGGGTTAGGTGAACGGTCCTTTGGGCCGAGTGAGTGTGTGTGTTGTGCAGGTGTTTGAATTGTATTGGCGGGTTATATGTACGGGATCCCGTCCATATAACCCGCTCGAGCTATAACTAGCTCGAGCTAGTAGCTAGGAGCTAGCATAACAAACACCTAGGTGTTTTTATGCGGGATTAATTTGTGGCATATTAAATATAAGCCTGGTTGTGTTGTGGCTAATAGAGTATATATATGTCTTGTGTTTATTTACTGTTGTAGTCATTCCCAGCTGAATATCTGGGGCCGTACTTATCAAGCTTCTTAGAATTACTCCTAAGAAGTCCGCTAAGAGTTGACTTAAGAGTAAATAAATTATTCGCTGAAAGCTGCACTTAAAAGTTAGTTATCAAGCGTCTTACTCACACTTTCAGCGAAGTGTAGGACTGAATCTTAAGTGTCACACTCAGAGCTGAATTACGACATTACTATGTGCCGTAAACGGAATTTTAGGTGACGTCATTTCTGTGTCCATAGAAGTGACCAATCACGGAATGGAATCCGTTGTTTAAGAATAAAGAAATATCTTGGAAATATTTAAGTGGACAATGGGAGTGTATATTTTGACAATAAACTACAAAACAAACTAGCCCCCGCCGGCACTCACGCTACCGCTCCCTCTCTTCTATCGCCCACACACTCACTGACGTCACTCACCTCACGGCCACACACATACGCTACTGTCATAACATTTTCTTTCCAATTCATTAATTAGGCAACTAATTTGAAACTGGTGTGGGTGGCTCTATATATACTAGCCCACTGCAGACACATGCAGAAATCAACAAGGAATCGAAAAGTATTAAATCTGTGACAAAAATAATATCCGCTCTGTCTAAACGATACCGTTTGATCAGCTGCTCGTCATCAAAAAAAAAAAAACATTGTTCCGTTCCCTGAACGTTTGCGCACGTCTCTCTTGCCTCAGTGCCATCCCCTGCTGGCAACTCCTAACCACTTAAGACACCTCTGAAGGTCTCTTAAATATCGTGGAGAGTAGGAGTGATTCTTAGACTTAAGAACGTTGATAAAAAGCTTTTATTCTTAAGTTTGAGAGTAGGACTAAATTTCGCAAATTCTCAGGACTTAAGTGTAAAATGGCACTCTAAGAAGCTTGATAAGTACGGCCCCAGGTCCCACCCGCGCGCTTCCAAACATTTGATCGCTTGCCCGTACGTGCGTGTCACGTACGTAACTTTGGTTAAATATATAAGCTTTATGAACTTTGGGTTAGGTGAACGGTCCTTTGGGCTGAGTGAGTGTGTGTGTTGTGCAGGTGTTTGAATTGTATTGGCGGGTTATATATACGGGATTCCGTCCATACAACCCTCTCGAGCTACTAGTAGCTAGGAGCTAGCATAACAAACACCGAGGTGTTTTTATGCGGGATTAATTTGTGGCATATTAAATATAAGCCTGGTTGTGTTGTGGCTAATAGAGTATATATATGTCTTGTGTTTATTTACTGTTGTAGTCATTCCCAGCTGAATATCAGGTCACCCCCGGCTCTCACAGCATCTTCCCTATCTGAATCGCTTCCACTCCCCACTAGTCCTTCACTTGCATTTTCCTCATCCACAAATCTTTCATCCTCGCTTAAATTAATGGGGAAATCGTCGCTTTCTCGGTCCGAATCTCTCTCACTTCATGCGGCGATCATTGTAAACAATAGGGAACTTTGCGTATATGTTCAACCGACTACGTCACGCTACTTCCGGTAGGGGCAAGCCTTTTTTTTTTATCAGATACCAAAAGTTGCGATCTTTATCGTCGTTCTCTACTAAATCCTTTCAGCAAAAATATGGCAATATCGCGAAATGATCAAGTATGACACATAGAATAGATCTGCTATCCCCCTTTAAATAAAAAAATTTCATTTCAGTAGGCCTTTAAGTACACTACTTCCTACCCGTGTAAACCCACCCATTCCTAACGCCGTCGCAGTCTCCTCACCTTTTCAACATCCGCCTTTGTGGCGTTGAGGTCCTGGTCCGTCTTGTCCGCATACTGCGCCGTGCGCTCCGCTTCTCGCCATTCTCGCTCAAAGCGCTTTTTACTCTGGAAAAAGCACATCAGTAACGTAAGAAATTGAAGGGTAAAAATGTTCCGCTGTACACTTTGAGCTTCTGAGCTACGCGGGACGGCGACAATTGTGCCATTGCCGTTTCTGCTTCGTCTACACAACAAACAAATATAAGATTTGATTAGACCAGTGGTTCTTAACCTGGGTTCGATGGCACCCTACGGGTTCGGTGAGTCGGCCTCAGGGGTTCGGCGGAGGTCAAGACACACCCGACTCATCGTGTAAATACAAACTCCTCCCTATCGGCGTATTACGGATACGACAACAGCAGACTGGTTTGCAGGTGTGTAATTTGTTGGTTTTTTGGTTTTGTTGTTTGAACAAGGTGATGTTCATGCACGCTTCATTTTGTGCACCAGTAAAAAAAACATGGTAACACTTTAGTATTGGGAACATATTCACCATTAATTAGTTGCTTATTAACATGCAAATTAGTAACATATTGGCTCTTAACTTGTCATTATTAAGTACTTATTAATGCCTTATTCGGCATGGCCTTATTATAACCCTAACCTTCTAACCCTGACCCTAACCCTAACCAAATAACTTTAAATTAAGTCTTTATTACTTAGAATATGTTCCCCTAGTGTCCAAATAACTCTAAATTAAGTCTTTATTACTTAGAATATGTTCCCCTAGTGTCCAAATAACTCTAAATTAAGTCTTTGTTACTTAGAATATGTTCCCCTAGTGTCCAAATAACTCTAAATTAAGTCTTTGTTACTTAGAATATGTACCCCTAGTGTCCAAATAACTCTAAATTAAGTCTTTGTTACTTAGAATATGTTCCCCTCGTGTCCAAATAACTCTAAATTAAGTCTTTTTTACTTAGAATATGTTCCCCTAGTGTCCAAATAACTCTTAATTAAGTCTTTATTACTTAGAATATGTTCCCCTAGTGTCCAAATAACTCTAAATTAAGTCTTTGTTACTTAGAATATGTTCCCCTAGTGTCCAAATAACTCTAAATTAAGTCTTTGTTACTTAGTATATGTTCCCCTAGTGTCCAAATAACTCTAAATTAAGTCTTCGTTACTTAGAATATGTTCCCCTAGTGTCCAAATAACTCTAAGTTAAGTCTTTATTACTTAGAATATGTTCCCCTAGTGTCCAAATAACTCTAAATTAAGTCTTTATTACTTAAAATATGTTCCCCTAGTGTCCAAATAACTCTAAATTAAGTCTTTATTACTTAAAATATGTTCCCCTAGTGTCCAAATAACTCTAAATTAAGTCTTTATTACTTAAAATATGTTCCCCTAGTGTCCAAATAACTCTAAATTAAGTCTTTATTACTTAAAATATGTTCCCCTAGTGTCCAAATAACTCTAAATTAAGTATTTTTTACTTAGAATATGTTCCCCTAGTGTCCAAATAACTCTAAATTAAGTCTTTATTACTTAGAATATGTTCCCCTAGTGTCCAAATAACTCTAAATTAAGTATTTTTTACTTAGAATATGTTCCCCTAGTGTCCAAATAACTCCAAATTAAGTCTTTGTTACTTAGAATATGTTCCCCTAGTGTCCAAATAACTCTAAATTAAGTCTTTGTTACTTAGAATATGTTCCCCTAGTGTCCAAATAACTCTAAATTAAGTCTTTGTTACTTAGAATATGTTCCCCTAGTGTCCAAATAACTCTAAATTAAGTCTTTGTTACTTAGAATATGTTCCCCTAGTGTCCAAATAACTCTAAATTAAGTATTTGTTACTTAGAATATGTTCCCCTAGTGTCCAAATAACTCTAAATTAAGTCTTTATGACTTAGAATATGCTCCCCTAGTGTCCAAATAACTCTAAATTAAGTCTTTGTTACTTAGAATATGTTCCCCTAGTGTCCAAATAACTCTAAATTAAGTCTTTGTTACTTAGAATATGTTCCCCTAGTGTCCAAATAACTCTAAATTAAGTCTTTGTTACTTAGAATATGTTCCCCTAGTGTCCAAATAACTCTAAATTAAGTCTTTATTACTTAGAATATGTTCCCCTAGTGTCCAAATAACTCTAAATTAAGTCTTTGTTACTTAGAATATGTTCCCCTAGTGTCCAAATAACTCTAAATTAAGTCTTTGTTACTTAGAATATGTTCCCCTAGTGTCCAAATAACTCTTAATTAAGTTTTTGTTACTTAGAATATGTTCCCCTAGTGTCCAAATAACTCTTAATTAAGTATCTGTTACTTAGAATATGTTCCCCTAGTGTCCAAATAACTCTAAATTAAGTCGTTACTTAGAATATGTTCCCAGAGTGTCCAAATAACTCTTAATTAAGTATCTGTTACTTAGAATATGTTCCCCTAGTGTCCAAATAACTCTAAATTAAGTCTTTGTTACTTAGAATATGTTCCCCTAGTGTCCAAATAACTCTAAATTAAGTCTTTATTACTTAGAATATGTTCCCCTAGTGTCCAAATAACTCTAAATTAAGTCTTTGTTACTTAGAATATGTTCCCCTAGTGTCCAAATAACTCTAAATTAAGTCTTTGTTACTTAGAATATGTTCCCCTAGTGTCCAAATAACTAAATTAAGTCTTTGTTACTTAGAATATGTTCCCCTAGTGTCCAAATAACTCTAAATTAAGTCTTTGTTACTTAGAATATGTTCCCCTAGTGTCCAAATAACTCTAAATTAAGTCTTTGTTACTTAGAATATGTTCCCCTAGTGTCCAAATAACTCTAAATTAAGCTTCTTGCAATTCGGATTTGACTGTTAATTGGAAAGCCCTAATATTTAATTATTATTATATATAATATATAGTTATTATTATACATAATATATAATTTATTTTTCATATTTATGTTATTTATTTTAATTTTACTTTTATTATATATTGACCATAATAAATGTGGTATAAAAGGTCTGTATTTGTCTTGTGATTTGTCTTAAATAGTAACAATAGTAATAATATTTTTGACTGACAAAAAATTGCCAATAAGAAATTATTGGTATCGGTATCGGTATCGATGAAAATGCCAGAAAAAGTATCGGTATCGTATCGAGTCCTAAAAGTGTGGTATCGCCCATCCCTAGTGAGCGTTTGAGCACCGCTGAGATTCAAATTCTATCGGTAAAACTTCCGCTGATTGTGCAAAATTTGCTGGGGAAGTTGCGGACATTCAGTAGGACAAAGTTGCAAAGACTTTCTTTAAAACATTTATTCAGTCTTTTTTAACTTTAGAAAGTTTTGTGGTTGAAACCGATAATGACGGCAAAAAACAAAAAAAGATGGGAAGTCCTCATATGGTTATTTTGAAAATGTAATTTTGTTTATAGATTATATGCAATTTGATGTTGTGTTCCCTAATTTGAGTGTACATAAATGAAGGTGTGTGTTGCCGAGTCCGACCTGGACATAATCTGGACCAGGGGCCACCAACGCGGTGCCCGCGGGCACCAGGTAGCCCGTAAGGACCAGATGAGTAGCCCGCTGGCCTGTTCTAAAAATAGCTCAAATAGCAGCACTTACCAGTAAGCTGCCTCTATTTTTTTAATTGTATTTATTTACTAGCAAGCTGGTCTCGCTTTGCCCGACATTTTTAATTGTAAGAGAGACAAAACTCAAATAGAATTTGAAAATCCAAGAAAATATTTTAAAGACTTGGTCTTCACTTGTTTAAATAAATTCATTATTTTTTTTACTTTGCTTCTTATAACTTTCAGAAAGACAATTTTAGAGACAAAATACAACCTTAAAAATGATTTTACGATTTTTAAACACATATACCTTTTTACCTTTTAAATTCCTTCCTCTTCTTTCCTGACAATTTAAATCAATGTTCAAGTAAATTTATTTTTTTTATTGTAAAGAATAATAAATACATTTTAATTTAATTCTTCATTTTAGCTTCTGTTTTTTCGACGAAGAATATTTGTGAAATATTTCTTCAAACTTATTATGATTAAAATTCAAAAAAATTATTCTGGCAAATCTAGAAAATCTGTAGAATCAAATTTAAATCTTATTTCAAAGGCTTTTGAATTTCTTTTAACATTTTTGTTCTGGAAAATCTAGAAGAAATAATTATTTGTCTTTGTTACAAATATAGCTTGGTCCAATTTGTTATATATTCTAACAAAGTGTAGATTGGATTTTAACCTATTTAAAATATGTCATCAAAATTGTAAAATTAATCTTAATCAGGAAAAATTACTAATGATGTTCCATAAATTCTTTTTTTAAGTTTTTCTGTTCTTTTTTTCGGTTGAATTTTGAATTTTAAAGAGTCGAAATTGAAGATAAACTATGTTTCAAAATTTAATTGTCATTTTTTTCGTGTTTTCTCCTCTTTTAAACGGTTCAATTAAGTGTAAACATCATTAATTATTAATAATAACAGAGTTAAAGGTAAATTGAGCAAATTGGCTATTTCTGGCAATTTATTTAAGTGTGTATCAAACTGGTAGCCCTTCGCATTAATCACTACCCAAGAAGTAGCTCTTGGTTTCAAAAAGGTTGGTGACCCCTGATCTGGACTGTACATAAATGCTTATTTTGAAAATGTAATTTTGTTTATAGAGTGTATGCAATTTGTTGTTGTGTTCCCTCATTTTCAGTGTACCGTACATAAATGGGGGTGTGTGTTGCCTGGACATAATCTGGACTGGACCTGGTTTTAAGAACCCTTTAAACAATTTAATTTCATTGACAACCTGGTCTGGTGAAGATAAGGTCCCTTTTTAAAAAATAAAATAAGATAAATACTTTTTTTTTTTAATTCTTGAATAAAAAAAGAAAGTAAAACAATTACATAAAAAATAGTAATTAATGAAAATGTTAGTGGACCAGCAGCACACACAATCATGTGTGCTTTAAGGACTGTATTGTTCTATATTGTAGGAACCACACTGCAAAAAGTGAAATCTAAGTAAGATGAAATATCTCAAATAAGGGTGATATTTGCTTATTTTCTGTGTGATAAGATAATTCTTCTCACTAAGCAGATTTTATGTTAGAGTGTTTTACTTGTTTTAAGGGTTTTGGTCCTAATTTATCTCAATAAGTTATTACAGCTTGTTGCTGGGATTTGATTACCTATATTGAGTAAAAATATGTTTGAAACTAGAATATCAACTGTTGCAAAGCTGTGTCATCAACACTCACAAGTATAAAACTACTTTTTTAAAGTAATCATTTCTTACTTCAAGCATGAACAAAACAAACATGATGCCGAGCGCATATCATTATGTCAAGATAATGGCACTAGCATTTACTTCATTTAAGAATATTTTTCAACATATTGAGCAAAAAGGTCTTTTTTTTCTACCAAGAAAAGTGCACTTGTTATTAGTGAGAATATACTTATTTTAAGCTATTTTTGGGTTCATTGAGGTTAGCTAATTTGACTTGTTTCGGAAAGTCTTGACAAGCCGAATTTTCTTGTTCGATTGGCAGAAAATTTTGCTTAGTTCAAATTAGGGCTGCAACAACTAATCGATTAAATCGATTAAAATCGATTATAAAAATAGTTGCCGATTAATTTAGTCATCGATTCGTTGGATCTATGCTATGCGCATGCACAGAATCTTTTTTAAAAAAAAATTTTTATTTTTTTTAAATAAACCTTTATTTATAAACTGCAACATGTACAAACAGCTGAGAAACAATAATCAAAATAAGTATGGTGCCCGTATGCTGTTTTTTTTTCAATAAAATACTGGAAAGGATAGAAATGTAGTTTGTCTCTTTTATCCGATTATTAATCGATTAATCGAAGTAATAATCGACAGATTAATCGATTATCAAATTAATCGTTAGTTGCAGCCCTAGTTCAAATAAAATACCCCTCATTTTTGTATTTTTGTATTTTTTTTTATTTTAAATAAACCTTTATTTATAAACTGCAACATGTACAAACAGCTGAGAAACAATAATCAAAATAAGTATGGTGCCAGTATGCTGTTTTTTTTCAATAAAATACTGGAAAGGATAGAAATGTAGTTTGTCTCTTTTCTCCGATTATTAATCGATTAATCGAAGTAATCATCGACAGATTAATCGATTATCAAATTAATCGTTAGTTGCAGCCCTAGTTCAAATAAAATACCCCTCATTTTTGTATTTTTTTTTTGTATTTTTTTTAAAATAAACCTTTATTTATAAACTGCAACATGTACAAACAGCTGAGAAACAATAATCAAAATAAGTATGGTGCCAGTATGCTGTTTTTTTTTCAATAAAATACTGGAAAGGATAGAAATGTAGTTTGTCTCTTTTATCCGATTATCAATCGATTAATCGAAGTAATAATCGACAGATTAATCGATTATCAAATTAATCATTAGTTGCAGCCCTAGTTCAAATAAAATAGCCCCCTTTTTTTTTTTTTTTAAATAAACCTTTATTTATAAACTGCAACATGTACAAACAGCTGAGAAACAATAATCAAAATAAGTATGGTGCCAGTATGCTGGGTTTTTTTTCAATAAAATACGGGAAAGGATAGAAATGTAGTTTGTCTCTTTTATCCGATTATCAATCGATTAATCGAAGTAATAATCGACAGATTAGTCGATTATCAAATTAATCGTTAGTTGCAGCCCTAGTTCAAATAAAATACCCCTCATTTTTGTATTATTTTTTCTTGTTTTTGAACACTGACTTTTTGCAGTGCAGAATATTAATAACAGAAATAAATAAAATAAATGGGGAGGAGGGTTTTTTGGGGGGGTTGGTGCACTAATTGTAAGTGTATCTTGTGTTTTTTATGTTGATTTAATAAAAATAAAATTAAAAAATGTTTTAAAAAGTTGCAAGGCCGCACATCATTCGCGTGGATTGGTTGACTATGCGTGAATTGGGCGTGATCGTGACATTGCAAATACCTGGAGGGACTCTTAGTTTATCAGAGATCACTTCTACTCGCAGTGCGTCGTGAAAGTGACCAAAGCTGATGTCTTTCTACATCTGAATTACACACTTACGGTTTCTAGCTGCTTGTTGGTGCTCTCCAAGGCTTGCTGGGCCTTCTTGGCCTCCGTCAGATACTGCAGAAAATTGGTTAAAAAAAAATAGACTTGACTCAGCAAAAGGGGGAACAGGGCAAATAGGGACAACATGATGGAAAAAAAGAACAGGACAAATGCCTGAGTCTGTTTGTCTGTCTCGGTGTGTCTGTGTGTGTGTGTTTGTGTGTGTGTGAGAGAGAGAGAGACGTCTTTTCTGCAGTAGGTCTGAATAATCCAGCCAGACTGTGAGTGCCAAGGAATGAATCCTCAATGGAAAACACAAGCATATTGCAGCTTATCTAGTTGGGCTTCTGTAAACACTCAAATGCACACATCTCAACCAGCCATCACAGCTACTGACAACAAGAAAACGTGTCGGTCAATTTGCACAGACAATGTAAACGTGTCTGTAAATTCACGTGTGCACATAGTATGTATATAATTCACATACACACACATGAACACTTCTGTCCAATAACACAAATACAAGCAGCTTATAAAAGACATGCATGTTTGTCCATTTGCAGAAGGAGATAACGTCCGCAGGAACCTACCACATAGCGAAGGACGTACACGATTTGATTTCCTATTATGCAGCTCTTTTTTTTTTTGACACTTATTGAAATATCTTGTGTGACGTCATGCACAAAAGTGCACTTTATTTGTTTTAAACTATTGTAGTGGCGTTTTGTACAAAAAGTGCACTTTAAAGGCCTACTGAAAGCCACTACTAGCGACCACGCAGTCTGATAGTTTATATATCAATGATGAAATCTTAACATTGCAACACATGCCAATACGGCCGGGTTAACTTATAAAGTGACATTTTAAATTTCCCGCGAAACTTCCGCTTGAAAACGTCGCGGTATGATGACGTATGCGCGTGACGTCACGAGGTCAAGGGAAGTGTTTGGACCCAATTCAAATAGCTCTGTTTTCTTCGACAAAATTCCACAGTATTCTGGACATCTGTGTTGGGGAATGTTTTGCAATTTGTTTAATTGACAATGGAGACTGCAAATAAGAAAGTTGTAGGTGGGATCGGTGTATTAGCGGCTGGCTGCAGCAACACCAACACCAGGAGGTTGTGTTGTGTTTTGAGCAGGATAGCAGACGCACTACGGTGAGTCTAGCTTTGGCTTCCAAACATTTGATCGCTTGCCCGTACGTGCGTGTCGATATGTGCATGTCACGTACGTAACTTTGGGGAAATATATGTTTCTTGCCGACTCTGATGGCGGCCGGGGTGTCGTCAAAAGCGTACAACGCCCGCCGCCGCCGCATCTAAGTTAGCTTCTATTTTTTTAGCTTCGCCAAACTGAAAATTATTAACCGTGTATTTACATGTTCATGGTTTAGTAGTATTGTTGATCTTCTGTCTATCCTTCCAGTCAGGGTTTTTTTTTAAATTTAGTTTCTATCTGCATTTGAGACTGATGCTATCACGTTAGCTCCGTAGCTAAGTTAGCTTCTATTTTTTTAGCTTCGCCAAGCTGAAAATTATTAACCGTGTATTTACATGTTCATGGTTTAATAGTATTGTTGATCTTCTGTCTAGCCTTCCAGTCAGGTTTTTTTTTAATTTAGTTTCTATCTGCATTTGAGCTTGCTATCACCTTAGCTCTGTAGCTAAGTTAGCTTCTATTTTTTTAGCTTCGCCAAGCTGAAAATTATTAACCGTGTATTTACATGTTCATGGTTTAATAGTATTTTTGATCTTCTGTCTATCCTTCCAGTCAGGTTTTTTTTATTTATTTAGTTTCTATCTGCATTTGAGACTGATGCTATCACGTTAGCTCCGTAGCTAAGTTAGCTTCTTTTTTTTTTTAGCTTCGCCAAGCTGAAAATTATTAACCGTGTATTTACATGTTCATGGTTTAATAGTATTGTTGATCTTCTGTCTATCCTTCCAGTCAGGGTTTTTTTTTATTTAGTTTCTATCTGCATTTGAGACTGATGCTATTACGTTAGCTCCGTAGCTAAGTTAGCTTCTATTTTTTTAGCTTCGCCAAGCTGAAAATTATTAACCGTGTATTTACATGTCCATGGTTTAATAGTATTGTTGATCTTCTGTCTATCCTTCCAGTCAGGGTTTTTTTTAAATTTAGTTTCTATCTGCATTTGAGATTGATGCTATCACGTTAGCTCCGTAGCTAAGTTAGCTTCTATTTTTTTTAGCTTCGCCAAGCTGAAAATTATTAACCGTGTATTTACATGTTCATGGTTTAATAGTATTGTTGATCTTCTGTCTATCCTTCCAGTCAGGGTTTTTTTTAATTTAGTTTCTATCTGCATTTGAGACTGATGCTATCACGTTAGCTCCGTAGCTAAGTTAGCTTCGCCAAGCTGAAAATTATTAATCGTGTATTTACATGTTCAGTCACTGTGAATGTCCATTTCGCGTTCTCGACTCTCATTTTCAAGAGGATATAGTATCCGAGGTGGTTTAAAATACAAATCCGTGATCCACAATAGAAAAAGGAGAGAGTGTGGAATCCAATGAGCCAGCTTGTACCTAAGTTACGGTCAGAGCGAAAAAAGATACACCCCGCACTACACTCTAGTCCTTCACTCTAAAGTTCTTCATCCACGAATCTTTCATCTTCGCTCAAATTAATGGGGTAATCGTCGCTTTCTCGCTCCGAATGTCTCTCGCTCCATTGTAAACAAAGCGGAATTGTGTGTGTGAGTGAGACCAGGGGCCGTATTTATCAAGCGTCTTAGAGTGCCATTTTACACTTAAGTCCTGAGAATTTGCGAAATTTAGTCCTACTCTCAAACTTAAGAATAAAAGCTATTTATCAACTTTCTTAAGTCTAAGAATCACTCCTACTCTCCCCGATATTTAAGAGACCTTCAGATGTGTCTTAAGTGGTTAGGAGTTGCCATCGGGGGATGGCACTGAGGCGAGAGAGACGTGCGCCAACGTTCAGGGAGCGGAAGGATGTCCTGGCTCTGTTTGATGACGAGCAGCTGATCAAACGGTATCGTTTAGACAGAGCGGGTATTATTTTTGTCACAGCTTTAATAATTTTCGATTCCTTGTTGATTTCTGCATGTGGCTGCAGTGGGCTAGTATACATAGAGCCACCCACACCAGTTTCAAATTAGTTGCCTAATTAATGAATTGGAAAGAAAATGTTATGAGAGTAGCGTATGTGTGAGGTGAGTGACGTCAGTGAGTGTGTGGGCGAGAGAAGAGAGGGAGCGGTAGCGTGAGTGCGGGCGGGGACTAGTTTGTTTTGTATTATTTTGTAGTTTATTGTCAAAATATACACTCCCATTGTCCACTTTAAGGCCTACTGAAATGACATTTTTTTATTTAAACGGGAATAGCAGATCCATTCTATGTGTCATACTTGATCATTTCGCGATATTGCCATATTTTTGCTGAAAGGATTTAGTAGAGAACAACGACGATAAAGATCGCAACTTTTGGTATCTGATAAAAACAACCCTTGCCCCTACCGGAAGTAGCGTGACTCCTTTGTCACAAGACAAAGGATTCCTCACAATTCCGCTTTGTTTACAATGGAGCGAGAGACATTCGGAGCGAGAAAGCGCCGATTACCCCATTAATTTGAGCGAGGATGAAAGATTTGTGGATGAGGAAAGTGAGAGTGAAGGACTAGAGTGTAGTGCGGGGTGTATCTTTTTTCGCTCTGACCGTAACTTAGGTACAAGCTGGGTCATTGGATTCCACACTCTCTCCTTTTTCTATTGTGGATCACGGATTTGTATTTTAAACCACCTCAGATACTATATCCTCTTGAAAATGAGAGTCGAGAACGCGAAATGGACATTCACAGTGACTGAACATATAAATACACGGTTAATCATTTTCAGCTTGGCGAAGCTAAAAAATAGAAGCTAAGTTAGCTACAGAGCTAACGTGATAGCAGGCTCAAAATGCAGATAGAAACAACATTTTAAAAAAACCCTGACTGGAAGGATAGACAGAAGATCAACAATACTATTCAACCATGAACATGTAAATACACGGTTAATAATTTTCAGCTTGGCGAAGCTAAAAAAATAGAAGCTAACTTAGCTACGGAGCTAACGTGATAGCATCAGTCTCAAATGCAGATAGAAACTAAATTTAAAAAAAAACCTGACTGGAAGGATAGACAGAAGATCAACAATACTATTAAACCATGAACATGTAAATACACGGTTAATAATTTTCAGCTTGGTGAAGCTAAAAAAATAGAAGCTAACTTAGATGCGGCGGCGGCGGGTGTTGTACGCTTTTGACGACACCCCGGCCGCCATCAGAGTCGGCAAGAAACATATATTTCCCCAAAGTTACGTACGTGACATGCACATATCGACACGCACGTACGGGCAAGCGATCAAATGTTTGGAAGCCAAAGCTGTACTCACCGTAGTGCGTCTGCTATCCTGCTCAAAACACAACACAACCTCCTGGTGTTGGTGTTGCTGCAGCCAGCCGCTAATACACCGATCCCACCTACAACTTTCTTCTTTGCAGTCTCCATTGTTCATTAAACAAATTGCAAAAGATTCACCAACACAGATGTCCAGAATACTGTGGAATTTTGTCAAAGAAAACAGAGGTATTTGAATTGGGTCCAAACACTTCCCTTGACCTTGTGACGTCACGCGCATAGCTACGTTTTCAAGCGGAAGTTTTCCGGGAAGTTTAAAATGTCACTTTATAAGTTAACCCATTGGCATGTGTTGCAATGTTAAGATTTCATCATTAATATATAAACTATCAGACTGCGTGGTCGCTAGTAGTGGCTTTCTGTAGGCCTTTAAATATTTCTAAGATATTTCTTTATTCTTAGACAAGGGATTCCCTTCAGTGATTGGTCATTTCTTTGCACACAGAAATGACGTCACCTAAAATTCCGTTTACGGCACATAGTAATGTCGTAATTCAGCTCCAAGTGCGACACTTAAGATTCAGTCCTACACTTCGCTGAAAGTGTGAGTAAGACGCTTGATAACTAACTTTTAAGTGCAGCTTTCAGCGAAGAATTTATTTACTCTTAAGTCAACTCTTAGCAGACTTCTTAGGAGTAATTCTAAGAAGCTTGATAAGTACGGTCCCAGATGTTTTGGCCGGATCTTACAGGGTTCACTATGGCATTTTTTGTTTGCAACTTAAAGCACAACAATTAGCCGAGAGACAGCTCTTCTCTCAAAATACTCAAGTTGGGGCCCTCTTAAGTTGAGGTACCGCAGTTTATTCATTCACATACGCATGCATTGTAAACATGTGTCTATTCCCATACACACTGTAAACACATCTGCCCATTTACATAATCACATCATGAAAATGAGTCGGTTGCCACTCACATAAACACACAAAGGTGTAACAGTTTGAGTCTGCCTGCTCAGTCCATGGACTCGAACCACTATGCGATGACCTATCCATTCATATAACATGCCTGTGCGTTCACACATACACACATGTGACGACTGTCTGTTCACAAAATAAAAGCGTGTGTCCGTTCCCGGACAATGTCAACGTAGCTCACCGACTTTCGCTCCTGCTTGAGCTCCTGCAGGTTCTTGGTGAGCTCGGCGCAGATGTTCATCAGCATGTTCTCGGCCACCAGCTCCCTCTGGCCCGCGTAGTCGTTCAGCTCGTTCAGGATGTCCATGAACGACTGGTAGCTGGTGAATCTGACCGTTGTTGGGAGCGGGAGGGGGAAGGAAACACAGCGGACACAACGATGAGGGCCACAGATAACATGGGGAAGCCACGATAAGAGCTGCTTCCTGCTTCCTTTCAACATCTCACACTGCACCCAGTGAATATGTATGTAGGTTGTACAAACCCTGTTTCCATATGAGTTGGGAAATGGTGTTAGATGTAAATATAAACGGAATACAATGATTGGCAAATCATTTTCAACCCATATTCAATTGAATATGCTACAAAGACAACATATTTGATGTTCAAACTGATGTACTTTTTTTTTTTTTGTGCAAATAATCATTAACTTTAGAATTTGATGGCAGCAACACGTGCCAAAGAAGTTGGGAAAGGTGGCAATAAATACTGATAAAGTTGAGGAATGCTCGTCAAACACTTATTTGGAACATCCCACAGGTGTGCAGGCTAATTGGGAACAGGTGGGTGCCATGATTGGGTATAAAAGTAGATTCCATGAAATGCTCAGTCGTTCACAAACAAGGACGGGGCGAGGGTCACCACTTTGTCAACAAATGCCTGAGCAAATTGTTTAAAAACAACATTTCTCAAGCAGCTATTGCAAGGAATTTAGGGATTTCACCATCTACGCTCCGTAATATCATCAAAGGGTTCAGAGAATCTGGAGAAATCACTGCATTTTAGCAGCTAAGCCCGTGACCTTCCATCCCTCAGGCTGTACTGCCATCAACAAGCGACATTAGTGTGTAAAGGATATCACCACATGGGCTCAGGAACACTTCAGAAACCCACTGTCAGTAACTACAATTGGTCGCTACATCTGTAAGTGCAAGTTAAAACTCTCCTATGCAAGGCGAAAACTGTTTATCAACAACACCCAGAAACGCCGTCGGCTTCGCTGGGCCCGAGCTCATCTAAGATGGACTGATACAAAGTGGAAAAGTGTTCTGTGGTCTGACGAGTCCACATTTCAAATTGTTTTTGGAAACTGTGGACGTCGTGTCCTCCGGAACAAAGAGGAAAAGAACCATCCGGATTGTTCTAGGCGCAAAGTGTAAAAGCCAGCATGTGTGATGGTATGGGGGTGTATTAGTGCCCAAGACATGGGTAACTTACACATCTGTGAAGGCACCATTAATGCTGAAAGGTACATACAGGTTTTGTTGCCATCCAAGCAACGTTACCATGGACGCCCCTGCTTATTTCAGCAAGACAATGCCAAGCCATGCGTTACATCAACGTGGCTTCATAGTAAAAGAGTGCGGGTACTAGACTGGCCTGCCTGTAGTCCAGACCTGTCTCCCATTGAAAATGTGTGGCGCATTATGAAGCCTAAAATAGCACAAGAGAGACCCCCGGACTGTTGAACAACTTAAGCTGTACATCAAGCAAGAATGGGAAAGAATTCCACCTGAGAAGCTTCAAAAATGTGTCTCCTCAGTTCCCAAACCTTTACTGAGTGTTGTTCAAAGGAAAGGCCATGTAACACAGTGGTGAACACGCCCTTTCCCAACTACTTTGGCACGTGTTGCAGCCATGAAATTCTAAGTTAATTATTATTTGCCAAAAAAAAAATAAAGTTTATGAGTTTGAACATCAAATATGTTGTCTTTGTAGCATATTCAACTGAATATGGGCCGAAAAGGATTTGCAAATCATTGTATTCCGTTTATATTTACATCTAACACAATTTCCCAACTCATATGGAAACGGGGTTTGTAGTATAACATGCAAAAGTGCAGATTCCAACCATTGAAATACTTAGTATTAGGGATAAATGCGTTAAAATGTAATATCGGAAATTATCGGTATCGGTTTTTTTATTATCTGTATCGGTTTTGTTTTGTTTTTTTATTTTTTGTTTTTTATTAAATCAACATAGAAAACACAAGATACACTTACAATTAGTGCACCAACCCAAAAAACCTCCCTCCCCCCATTTCTTTCTGTTATCAATATTCTGCTTCCTACATTATATATCAATATATATCAATACAGTCTGCAAGGGATACAGTCCGTAAGCACACATGATTGTGCGTGCTGCTGCTCCACTAATAGTACTAACCTTTAACAGTTAATTTTACTCATTTTCATTCATGACTAGTTTCTATGTAACTGTTTTTATATTGTTTTACTTTCTTTTTTATTCAAGAAAATGTTTTTAATTTAGTTATCTTATTTTATTATTATTTTTAAAAAGTACCTTATCTTCACCATACATGGTTGTCCAAATTAGGCATAATAATGTGTTAATTCCACGACTGCATATATCGGTTGATATCGGTATCGGTAATTAAAGAGTTGGACAATATCGGAATATCGGATATCGGCAAAAAGCCATTATCGGACATCCCTACTTAGTATAGTTGAAGACTTACGGCCATTAGAAAACATGACTGCACATCATAATGGCAGCTACACTTTCCATCTTAAAGATCTAAAAAAAAACGATTTGGGAATGTCCGGCGGGCCTTAATTTGCCCAGGTCTGCTCTAAAAACATCTAAAAACTGCCAACAATACTCCATTTACATCTCGTGACATGCCCATGTACCACGCATTAGCAATATTGTTATTATAAGCGTTAATGTTAAGGAACTTTTTTTTTGTTTGCGGCGCCGGGACCACAGAGAGCTAACGTGCTTAGTAGTGACGTGCTGAGAAACAACACGTGTTCTTGTCTTGCAAAAGAATTGTGAATGATAAGCAACATTCCAAAAAAAGGTGCAGCTGCCCTTTAACCAACGTCCTTAAAGAGGCAGTGCACGGATCAAGAAAGAACCCAAATCTGGATAAAGGTGCAGCAGCAGGGATGGATTTATATTTTCCAACCCTGAATGTTATTGACAGATATCTACCTACAGGTGGAACTTAAAACAATTAAATATAGTGCAAATATCATGTCAGCAATTTAACTTTAAATGTGAAACTAATAAGTGATATAAACTCGTTACATTCAGAGTGAGATACGTCACACCTTTATCATTTTGATGATCATGGCTTAAGGTTGTTCACAGATTTTTAAATCAAGGTTTTCATAAGCTGTACACCATAATTATCAAAATTATATAAAAAGAAGGCTTGAAATATCTTGAGTTGCATGTTATGAGTCTATGTCACACACACTATATTGACAAAAGTATTTGGCCAGCCATCCAAATGATGAGAATCAGGTGTCCTAATCACTTGGCCCGGTGTATCAAATCAAGCACTTAGGCATGGAGACTGTTTCTACAAACGTTTGTGAAAGAATGGGCCGCTTTCAGTGATTTCCAGCGTGGAACTGTCACAGGATGCCACCTGTGCAACAAATCCAGTCGTGAAATTTCCTCGCTCCTAAATATTCCAAAGTCAACTTTATTATAAGAAAACTGAAGAGTTTGGGGAACAACAGCAACTCAGCCACCAAGTGGTAGGCCACGTGAACTGACAGAGAGGTCAGCATAGTGCAAAGACTTTCTGCACGGTCAGTTGCTACAGAGCTCCAAACTTCATGTCACCTTCCAATTAGCCCACGTACAGTACGCAGAGAGCTTCACGGAATGGGTTTCCATGGCCGGGCAGCTGCATCCAAGCCATACATCACCGAGTCCAATGCAAAGCGTGGGATGCGGTGGTGTAAAGGACATCGCCACTGGACTCTAGAGCAGTGGAGACGCCTTCTCTGGACTGATGAATCACACTTTTCCATCTGGCAATCTGATGGACCAGTCTGGGTTTGGAGGTTGCCAGGAGAACGCTACGTTTCGGACTGCATTGTGCCGAGTGTGAAATTTGGTGGAGGAGGAATTATGGTGTGGGGTTGTTTTTCAGGAGTTAGGCTTGGCCCCTTAGTTCCAGTAAAAGGAGTTAGGCTTGGCCCCTTAGTTTCAGTAAAAGGAACTTTGAATGCTCCAGGATACCAAAACATTTTGGACAATTCCATGCTCCCAACCTTGTGGGAACAGTTTCCTCTTCCAACATGACTGTGCACCAGTGCACAAAGCAAGGTCCATAAAGACACGGATGACAGAGTCTGGTGTGGGTGAACTTGACTGGCCTGCACAGAGTCCTGACCTGAACCCGACAGAACACCTTTGGGATGAATTAGAACGGAGACTGAGAGCCAGGTCTCCAGTGTGTGACCTCACCAATGCGCTTTTGGAAGAATGGTGGAAAATTCCTATAAACACACTCGGCAACCTTGTGGACAGCCTTCCCAGAAGAGTTGAAGCTGTAATAGCTGCAAAAGGTGTCATATTGAACCCTATGGGTTAGGAATGGGATGGCACTTCAAGTTCATATGTGAGTCAAGGCAGGTGGCTAAATATTTTTGGCAATATAGTGTATATTAGTTTCACCTTGTAAATCTAACAGCTGGAATAAATAAACATATTCACTTTTTTTTTTAGTCTCACCTGTACATCTAAACTCTTAAAAGTTGTACAAGTTGATGTTGGATCCAATTAAGAATGACATTATTCATGTTTGCATCAATGTGTCTCACCTGCAATCTGGCTCATCTTTTCCGATCCTTTTTAGATTAAATTTCTTTGACAGGTTCCTGGGGAAAAAGCGAAAGTGTGTCAAAACAATATGTAGACCAATTGGGCTCAAAGCTCTGTTCCACTTTGGGATAGTCCACTTCAAAAATAGCACCATGGGAAACCCAAGCAGCATCACACACATGCAGTGTTTCCCACACATTCGTTTATTTGTGGCGGCCCGCCACGAAAGAATTACGTCCGCCACAAATAAAATTAAAAATTAAAAAAAAAAATATTTTATTTTTTTTAATTTTTTTTTGTCCTGTCCAGCTTCTCAGGCAAATCATATAGTTGATGTAGATGCCCATATAGGCTGTTCAGATGTACTTTACAAAAGAAAAGTGTAGGATACTTCTCTTGTTGCCTTATTTGTATTTGACCACTACTGTTTTCTGTTTATTTGTTACTGACTGTGGCAGGACACCTCTGCCTCTGTTTCACTTTATGTTGCTGGTAAATAATATGGTTGTAGTAGTAGGCTCAAGTTAAATTATTTAGTATGCACTAATTAAAGGGGCAGAGCTTTAAGAGACATTTTAGCTTTTATAAGATATATTTTTTGTAAGAACCACAATTAATAAATATATTTCAGTGAATAACTTATTGTTCAAATCTGTATATAAATATGTACATAAAGTGTTGTAATTATATTGTAAAATGGATGAATGGATGGATGGACGTTTAAAACAAAACTGTTATTAATTAGTAAGTATACATTTTTTGAGCCTTCTTAGAGAAAATCATATCATTGTAGTAAATTATGCAAATTACTCGATGATGTCATGGTGACCACGCCCATAGCCACGCCCCCACCGCCACAGGTATCTTGGCAGTTTATGGGAAACACTGACATGCCATGTTCAACAACAACAAACACCTCCTGTGTTTATATATTTACTTCCCTGCATGCATATGAACACTTTTGAACAAAGAGGAGACTGAGGACAGCAAAAGAAACAAGAGGGCGACAGAAAAGTGGAGACTGTGGAGCAGGGGTGTCAAACTTGTTTTCATTCATGGCTGCCATTAGAGGGCCGCTTGTAACAGTAAATAATGAATGAGTTTGCCTATGAATTTAAATATTGAACTTTTTTTTAATGTAAAGAGTAAAAAAAAAATCTGTAGAATTTACCATTGTTTTTTGCAGAAAAAAAACTGTCAGCTTAGTTGCCAGACTTTTACTGCAATGTGATAAAATCACATCCGGAGGGCCCACCTAGGGGAAAAGCCTTTTCCCTGCAGCTATAGCCGCCCTGAACAGCGGGCCCGGCCGACCTGTCTGACAAGCCTGTAAATGTGTTGGTCATGTATGATGTCTTTTTCTTATTTTTGTTCCTGATGTGTAATGTCTGTTGTTTAAATGTACGGCAGTGAAAATGTATTTTCCCCAACGGGGACCAATAAATATAAATCAAATAAATCAAATGTATATTCTTCTACCCAAGAATATACAACAATTCTTCTCTACAAAGGAGGAGAAATATAATCTTAGAGAAAAATGTAATTTAAAACATTTGTATGCACGTACAACACTTAAGACCTTCAGTATATCTGTATGTGGAAATAAATGATGGAATGGATTAAGCCAGGGGTGTCCAAAGTGCGGCCCGGGGGCCATTTGCAGCCCGCAGGTAATTTTTTAACGGCCCCACGGCACATTCTAAAAATACGATGAAAAAAAAATAAAAAACATAAAAAGTGGTATAAAAGAGCAAACATGTGAAATGTAACAAGAAAATGTTGCATTATTTACTCTAATAACCCAAAGCTGTCATGCAGGCTGTTTCTTTCTTTAAAAAAATAATAATGAATCAAAATCAATGTCATTATGAATTATTCAAGGCTCCATTTATTTCACATTAAATATTCCACTTTGAGATATTTTGGGGGGAAATTGTTGCATATTTTTGGTTGCCATTTAAAAAACAAAGTTTTTTAAAGAAGGGCCTAAAACGAACAAACAAAAAACATAAACAACAATAAAACTTATAATTGACGGATATATCTGAAGTTGATCTTGAGACTATTGTGGTAAAAGTTAAAAAAAAATGTTGGATTTATTTTTTAAACTTTACTGAGCAGTACCCTTTTGGATCCCCAATAATTTTAGTGGGACTTTTTTTTTTTTTAAGTGTCATTGCTCAAAAAAATAATGAATTAAAATCAATGTTGTTATGAGTTATTGACCTTTTTAAGACTCCAATTATTATATAATCTCAAATATTCCACTTTAAAATTTTATTGGGGGAAAAATATTGCATATTTTGTGTTTTTTTCCATAAAAAAACACGGTTTTCCTTGACAAAAATGGCATACAACTTAAATCTTTAAAAGTGTTATATTGACAGATAGACCTAATGTTGATCTAGAGATTTAAACCTTGAATAATAATAATAATAATACTAAATAATGACACATTTGTAATATTTTTTTTGACCAAAACCTTTTGAGGTCCCCGGGATCAAGTCTAAGTGGAGGCCTAAATGTATCTTTTTTATATATATATTGTATTGTTTTTTAAAATAAAAAATATCAAAATGGCCCCCGCTTGCTTTGATTTTTCAGTGTGCGGCCCTCAGTGGAAAAAGTTTGGACACCCCTGGATTAAGTACTACCGGTAATATCCTAAAAAAAAAAAAAATGTATTGTAATATTAAAACCTTTCTTTTTTTATTACAATTTTTTTCTGCAACTTTATTCTTGTAACATCACAACATCACATGCCTTCTGCTCTGATTTTTAATTCACTTTGAACTTTATTCTCAGAAAATGACAATTTTCATATTTAACATTTATTCTAATACAACCATAAATCTTGTATTTTATATGCATTTTACAATTTGAAAAAAAAAATGAAAATGACAACCTTATACTCATAATGTCACAAATTATTTGTTATTATTACTTAATTTACTTTTAACTTAATTCTCGTAAAAGTACAATTTAGCTATCTTAAAAATCTGTATTTTCTTCATAATTTTACAGCCTCTGTAAATTACTTTTTGGCATTATTTAAACTTTTTTTTTTATAAATCCCAAAAACATTGTAAAATTACATAATTGTATTAGAAACTTTTTTTTCATATTTAACATTTATTCTAATACAACCATAAATCTTGTATTTTATATGCATTTTACAATTTGAAAAAAAAAAATGAAAATGACAACTTTATTCTCATAATATCACAAATTATTTGTTAATACTACTTAATTCACTTTTAACTTAATTCTCTTAAAAGTACAATTTAGCTATCTTCAAAATCTGTATTTTCTTCATAATTTTACAACCTCTGTAAATTACTTTTTTGGCATTATTTAAACTTTTTTTTTTTTTTAATCCCAAAAACATTGTAAAATTACATAATTGTATTAGAAACTTTTTTTTCATATTTAACATTTATTCTAATACAACCATAAATCTTGTATTTTATATGCATTTTACAATTTGAAAAAAAAAAACGAAAATGACAACTTTATTCTCATAATATCACAAATTATTTGTTAAGATTACTTAATTCACTTTTAACTTAATTCTCTTAAAAGTACAATTTAGCTATCTTCAAAATCTGTATTTTCTTCATAATTTTACAACCTCTGTAAATTACTTTTTGGCATTATTTAAACTTTTTTTTTTATAAATCCCAAAAACATTGTAAAATTACATAATTGTATTAGAAACTTTTTTTTCCGATCAATAATTCGGTCAAATGTATGTTTTTCCCCTGTTATAGTACAACAATCAAACAATGTACTAATATGATCCACTTCAAACTTAAAGTGTTTACAAAGTACAAAGAAGAAGAACCATGGTAAACATTCTG
>NC_084736.1:6519128-6529128 GCF_033978785.1 Entelurus aequoreus | reverse complement strand
GAGCAAACAACCTCAAAGAGCTACAGTGTATTAAAAAAATAAATAAAAAGATAGTAAAAATAAATATAAATAAAAACTAGAACAGCCTAATAGCTACAACTAGTATGCATATATCTAAAAAAAAAAAAAGGCTTGTTTAAAAAGAATGGTTTTTAAGCCTTTTTTAAAAGCATCCACAGTCTGTGGTGCCCTCAGGTGGTCAGGGAGAGCGTTCCACAGCCTGGGAGCGGCGGAGCAGAAAGCCCGGTCTCCCATTGTTCGGAGCTTTGTCCTCGGAGGTTGGAGGAGGGCCACATGGCAGTCGATTTTACAGTAAAAAAAAATTACAAAATTTTACTGTTTGGTGTTTTTTTCATTTTTTACGACATTTTACGGTAAATGGAAAAAACAGTAAAACTGTTTTTTTTAGGGGGGTGGGGGGGTCGTGTTGGTTTACAGAAAAAGCTGGCAGCTTAGTTGCCAGAATTTTTGTGTTAAATTGGTTTTTACAACATTATATTGTTCATGAGAAAAACAGTAATAATAATAGATTTTATTTGTAGAAAGCACTATACATTGAGCAAACAAACTGAAAGAGCTACAGTGTATTAAAAAAAATAATAAAAAGATAATAAAAATAAATAAAAATAAAAACTAGAACAGCTTAATAGCTAGAACTCGTATGCATATATCTGAAAAAAAAGGCTTGTTTAAGAATTAGGGTTTTTAAGCCTTTTTTAAAAGCATCCACAGTCTGTGGTGCCCTCAGGTGGTCAGGGAGCGCGTTCCACAGACTGGGAGCGGCGGAGCAGAAAGCCCGGTCTCCCGTTGTTTGTAGCTTTGTCCTCGGAGGTTAGCCTGTCCGGAGGATTTGGGGGTGAGTAGTTCTTTGAGGTAGAGGGGGGGGCATTTCCATGGAGGCACTGGTGGGTTAGTAGGGAGACTTTGTATTCAATCCTGAGTGGAACAGGAAGCCAGTGAAGGGATTTGAGAGTTGGTGTGGTATGGTGGTATTTCCGCACTCTCATCTGGATCCTAGCAGGTATGTATTGCAGCTTCTGGACGTTCTTGCTGGGGATCCCGACAAGAAGTGCGTTGCAGTAGTCTAGTACAAGTTCTTTTTTTATTCTGGCAACTTAGCTGACAGTTTTTCTACCCGAAAAAAAACAAATGTACCGTCTTTCCATGTACAGTAATACACCGTTAAAAAAGTTAAAGTACCACAGATAGTCACACACACACTAGGTGTGGTGAAATGACCCTCTGCATTTGACCCATCCCCTTGTTCCACCCCCTGGGAGGTGAGGGGAGAAGTGAGCAGCAGCGCTGGGCGTGCTCGGGAATCATTTTGGTGATGTAACCCTCCAATTCCAACACTCGATGCTGGGAGGTGATGGGTCTCATTTTTATAGTCTTTGGTATGACTCGGCCGGGGTTTGAACTCACGACCTACCGATCTCAGGGCGGACACTCTAACCACTGGGCCACTGAGCAGGTTTAAAGAAAAAGTGGCAGCTCAGTCAACAGGATTTTAACGCAAAAAACGGTGGTCGTTTTTTCCGATTTACAGTAATATTCTGTAAACGTAAAATGTATTGTCATTTTTATTAACTTGATGAGTAGTTTGCTGTAAAGTTAAGTATTTTTATTTAGACAAAAACATGTTTGGAAAGCATGATAACATACTATAATATTTGTTGCAACATTAGATACTATTAAAGTTGAAAATGTATGCAATTTCAAGCAGTATGTATATTTTTTCTGTCAATTTAAAAAAAATTAATTAGATTTAGTGGGGAAAATATTAATTTATTGACACATATAATTTCCAGGTGTTTGCGGGCCAGAGCTGATTTACCTTGAGTTTGACACCTGTGATGTAGAGGGAGAGGACAGATTTTGCGCACAAACTACCTCACTTTCGGACATCTTCATGCTCAAGGAAGCCTACTGTGGAGGATGCGAATATGTTTAAGAGTTATTTCTTTTTACATAGCCATGTTTAGAGTAGCTAGTACTTTTCCTTTGTATATTCTACCAGCTTTGTCCTCAGATGCCTGTTCAGTGTCTTAACCTTGGAATGTGAATACATCCCCCACTTGTTTCTTATCAGTGTTGTGAGGGGGGGGGGGGGGGGCTTTCTTTGTGTGCAAGGAGTTGGCTTTTCCGTTTGAATGTCAGATCAAATAGAGAAGCTTTAGTAAAACTTGAAAATATTCCTATTCTGTCTTGATGGTCCTTCTTACTCAGCATATACACTACCGTTCAAAAGTTTGGGGTCACCCAAACAATTTTGTGGAATAGCCTTCATTTCTAAGAACAAGAATAGACTGTCGAGTTTCAGATTAAAGTTTTTTTTTTCTGGCCATTTTGAGCGTTTAAATGACCCCACAAATGTGATGCTCCAGAAACTCAATCTGCTCAAAGGAAGGTCAGTTTTGTAGCTCCTGTAACGAGCTAAACTGTTTTCAGATGTGTGAACATGATTGCACAAGGGTTTTCTAATCATCAATTAGCCTTCTGAGCCAATGTACCATTAGAACACTGGAGTGATAGTTGCTGGAAATGGGCCTCTATACGCCTATGTAGATATTGCACCAAAACCAGACATTTGCAGCTAGAATAGTCATTTACCACATTAGCAATGTATAGAGTGTATTTCTTTAAAGTTAAGACTAGTTTAAAGTTATCTTCATTGAAAAGTACAGTGATTTTCCTTCAAAAATAAGGACATTTCAACGTGACCCCAAACTTTTGAACAGCAGTGTATCTCATCAAAAGAACTTGGGATTGACCAGTAACTTAGATTCCCTTGGAGGAAGAACTGGTCGACGCAACACTACCAAGACATGAGATTGCAGATCTTCCCTGAAAGGGGAACTTCATTTTATTTGGAATTGTCCGCCGCTCCCAGTCTGTGGAACGCTCTCCCTGACCACCTGAGGGCACCACAGACTGTGAATGCTTTTAAAAAAAGGCTTAAAAACCCTTCTTTTTAAAAAAGCATTTTTTTTTAGATATATGCATACTAGTTCTGGCTATTAGGCTGTTCTAGTTTTTATTTGTATTTATTTTTATCATCTTTTTATTATTTTTTAATACACTGTAGCACTTTGAGGTTGTTTGCTCAATGTAAAGTGCTTTTTTTTACAAATAAAATATATTATTATTATTATTGTGTCTATCATTCACAATCCTGATGAGAGACAACAAGACAAAACTGCCGGCGCACACGAGTGACGTAGCTCGCCCAAAGACTTAAGTGTAAACGTGCATGTGGGCCCCAATGTGGCCCCGGCGTCACTTGCATGAGCAGTGCGATGATAAAGTAAAAACAAAAGGAAGTCGCTACTACTACAAAATAAAACAAAAGTCACCACACCTTAAAATGAGTATGTGAAAGTAAATGAAAGTAATATAATGTATGAATGGATGTGTATAGTCAGGGCTCGAATTTCACCACGGCAACCGCAGCATTTGCCGCGACCGTCCTCCTCATTTGCCGTAATGCCCTAAAAAATGACCAGTATCCACGGCAACAACATGCCGTGACCGCCCTTGACTTTTTACTTGTTAATGGACAAGGGATGTAACGAATTATAGACCGTGGTATTATTCCAGACGGTTAGTAACACTGTTTAAATTTTTAATTACCGAAAAAACATCATTAATGCAAAATTTTCAGCATATTTAAAATTACTGCGATAATAATAATAATAATAACCGTGATAATTTTGGTCACAATAACCATGATAAGAAATGTTCATACCGTGACATCCCTATAATGGACAATTGTGACGTAATTGTTTTGTCGAATAAATTGATAAAAACACCCCGAAATGACTTTTTTTTTCCCTAACATTTTCAACTGTTTAAGGCAGGGGTGTCCAAAGTACGGCCCGCGGGCCAAATGTGGGCCGCCGGCGTCTTCAAATTGGCCCGCGAGACGTTATGAGTTTAAGTATAAGGAATCTTATATTCATTTTAAAAGTATAACATTTTAAATGCTACTATTGTTGACACAATCTAGCGGACATCATGAGTTTTTCCTGGTCAAAGACATTTTATGTCAGCGACGTGGAGCATCTATTTATATGACTGAATGCAAACAACCTTCCCTAGTCATGGTGCAAAAAAAATCTTACAAAAAAATCCAACCAACACAAAATGTAAACAGACATGGTCACTGAACTTCGTGGATATAATATAAAAAAAAAAAGTCCATTCACCATTTAAAATAAAAATCTAAATTACACCCATCCATTACAAAGCATGATGGGAAAATGCTGGTTTAAGGCATGGCATAAATAATGTTAATAGGTATAAACAACATGGCTGTGTGTCAAAGGTTAACCGACAAGGAGAACAGCCGAGTTGTTCTGGGATTTTCCCAGAGATACACTAGTTGCATCAGGGTCTGGGAGGACGTCAGGTGTTGGGTGAATTTAGGTCAGGCACATGACCCTAGACTGGCCAGGTATATATACAGTCACGATCAAAAGTTTACATACATTTGATTGATTGAGAAGTTTATTGACATCTAAAAGAATTTAATCCATGTAATACTTTAAAGGCCTACTGAAAGCCACTACTAGCGACCACGCAGTCTGATAGTTTATATATCAATGATGAAATCTTAACATTGCAACACATGCCAATACGGCCGGGTTAGCTTATAAAGTGACATTTTAAATTTCCCGCGAAACTTCCGGTTGATAACGTCTATGTATGATGACGTATGCGCGCGACGTCAATCGTTGAAACGGAAGTATTCGGACGCCATTGAATCCAATACAAAAAGCTCTGTTTTCATCGCAAAATTCCACAGTATTCTGGACATCTGTGTTGGTGAATCTTTTGCAATTTGTTTAATGAACAATGAAGACTGCAAAGAAGAAAGTTGTAGGTAGGATCGGTGTATTAGCGGCCGGCTGCAGCAACACAACCAGGAGGACTTTGACTTGGATAGCAGACGCGCTATCCGACGCTAGCCGCCGACCGCACAGATGATCGGGTGAAGTCCTTCGTCGCTCCGTCGATCGCTGGAACGCAGGTGAGCACGGGTGTTGATGAGCAGATGAGGGCTGGCTGGCGTAGGTGGATAGCTAATGTTTTTAGCATAGCTCTGTGAGGTCCCGTTGCTAAGTTAGCTTCAATGGTGTCGTTAGCAACAGCATTGTTAACCTTCGCCAGGCTGGAAAGCATTAACCGTGTAGTTACATGTCCATGGTTTAATAGTATTGTTGATTTTCTGTCTATCCTTCCAGTCAGGGGCTTATTTCTTTTGTTTCTATATGCAGTTAAGCATGATGCTTTCATGTTAGCTCCGTAGCTAAAGTGTTTCGCCGATGTATTGTCGTGGAGATAAAAGTCACTGTGAATGTCCATTTCGCGTTCTCGACTCTCATTTTCAAGAGGATATAGTATTCGAGGTGGTTTAAAATACAAATCCGTGATCCACAATAGAAAAAGGGAGAGTGTGGAATCCAATGAGCCAGCTTGTACCTAAGTTACGGTCAGAGCGAAAAAAGATGCGTCTTGCACTGCAGTCTAGTCCTTCACTCTCACGTTCCTTATCCACGAATCTTTCATCCTCGCTCAAATTAATGGGGTAATCGTCGCTTTCTCGGTCCGAATCTCTCCCGCTGCTGGTGTAAACAATGGGAAAATGTGAGGAGTCCTTCCTCCGGTGACGTCACGCTACTTCTGGTACAGGCAAGGCTTTTTTTATCAGCGAGCAAAAGTTGCGACCTTTATCGTCGATGTTCTCTACTAAATCCTTTCAGCAAAAATATGGCAATATCGCGAAATGATCAAGTATGACACATAGAATGGATCTGCTATCTCCGTTTGAATTAAAAAAAAATCATTTCAGTAGGCCTTCAATTCTAGCCTGATTTAGCCATTCCTCTACCACTTTAGACGTGTGTTTGGGGTCATTGTCCTGTTGGAACACCCAACTGTGCGTGGCCAATAAGTTCAATTTTGGTCTCATCACTCCAAATGCCTTTGTTCCAGAAGTTTTGAGGCTTGTCTCTGTGCTGTTTGGCGTAATGTAAGCGGGATACTTTGTGACATTTGCGCAGAAATGGCTTTCTTCTGGCGACTCGACCATGCAGCCCATTTTTCTTCCTTATTGTGCATCTTGAAACAGCCACACCACAATTTTCCAGAGAGTCCTGTATTTCAGCTGAAGTTATTTGTGGATTTTTCTTTGCATCTCGAACAATTTTCCTGGCAGTTGTGGCTGAAATCTTTCCCGGTCTACCTGAACCCCTCATTTTCCACTTCCTAATCAGCGTTTGAACACTGCTGATTGGCATTCTCAATTCCTTGGATATCTTTTTATACCCCTTTCCTGTTTTATGCAGTTCAATTAGCTTTTCTCGCAGATCCTTTGACAATTATTTTGCCTTCCCCATGACTCAGAATCCAGAAACATGTGTGCAGCACTGGATGAAAGATGCAATGGTCTGTCAGAAGCCCAGAAACTCACTGACTTTTTTAAAGACACAAATTCATTACAAACAAAAGTGTCACAGGTGAGGATTGGAACCTTGATTAGCCATTCAAACCTGTTTGTGTCAACTTTTGTGCATGTTATCAGATCAAAGTCACTGGGGTATGTAAACTTTTGATCAGGGTCATTTGGGTACTTTCTTTTGTCATTTTGATTTAAAAAGAGTAAACAGTTGTTTGCCAATAAATAGCTTCACACAACCATTAAGCATGAGCGTGGCACAACTGTATACACACACACACACACACACACACACACACACACACACACACACACACACACACACACACACACACACACACACACACACACACACACACACACACACACACACACACACACACACACGTTGTTTACACAGAAAGATTCTGTAAATGTTTATTTACATACCTTAATTGTTTCCAAAAGGTGGAAACAGTAGATATATTTTACCAACACGGCAGTAAAACGGCTGATCAAAAATAAAACAGAAGTCATCGTCATGTAGCCACACTAGCTGCAGAAGCTAACTCTCCAATCAGCTAAACAGACTCAATAACACCTTGATGACGACTTGGTGAGTTTACTGAGGAATTTACGAAACTGAAACAATATAAAAATAATTCCGTTGTAAGTTAATAATACTAACAAAGACACCCGTAAACATGATAGCATACTAGTCAATGCTAACGGCGCTTGCTTGATTACAGTACATTGCCATAGCCTGTAGAAATATGCTACAAACACTCCTACAGACATCACACCTGGAACGGTTTAGTAAGTATAAACAGTTTTAGGTATATTGTAAATTTACAAACATTGCTTAGAGTGATGAATGAAGAATCTTTTAGAGCAGGCGCGCTACGGACGGCTAAAAGACGAACTACTTCCAGATGAAAACACTAAATGGAAGTGTTTTCAGCACCTGCAGTGAGAGAACTTGTCCAAAAACGGCACCGTAGCACAAACAATAGCACACCTTTTCAGTGTATTTGCTTGCCACGTGCATTGTGGCCGTCAGCGGAAAAAAATCCATAACTTAGCCGCACCGTTTTCGTAAGCCGCAGGGTTCTAAGTGTAGGAAAAAAGTAGTGGCTTTTAGTCCGGATTTTACGGTACTTACAGATACCAAATCTCCAAGGCAGAAGCATATTTGAAAGTATTCAGTAGTGAAGTAGTGAAGGCGTAATGGTACTATTACCTCTGAAGTAGAGGGCTCAGAGTGCCACAAACTTGTACTATAACCTCTGAAGTAGAGAGCTCAGGGTGCCACAAACTTGTACTATAACCTCTGAAGTAGAGGGCTCAGCGTGCCACAAACTTGTACTATAACCTCTGAAGTACAGAGCTCAGGGTGCCACAAACTTGTACTATAACCTCTGAAGTAGAGGGCTCAGAGTGCCACAAACTTGTACTATAACCTCTGAAGTACAGAGCTCAGGGTGCCACAAACTTGTACTATAACCTCTGAAGTAGAGAGCTCAGGGTGCCACAAACTTGTACTATAACCTCTGAAGTAGAGAGCTCAGGGTGCCACAAACTTGTACTATAACCTCTGAAGTAGAGAGCTCAGGGTGCCACAAACTTGTACTATAACCTCTGAAGTAGAGAGCTCAGGGTGCCACAAACTTGTACTATAACCTCTGAAGTAGAGAGCTCAGGGTGCCACAAACTTGTACTATAACCTCTGAAGTAGAGGGCTCAGGGTGCCACAAACTTGTACTATAACCTCTGAAGTAGAGGGCTCAGAGTGCCACAAACTTGTACTATAACCTCTGAAGTAGAGAGCTCAGAGTGCCACAAACGTGTACTATAACCTCTGAAGTAGAGGGCTCAGGGTGCCACAAACTTGTTCGAATAATCAAATAATCGGACAAAATACACTTTATAGCCTCAAAGTGTATTTTAGGGTAAATAGTTAAAATAACACACTTTTTCTTGCCATAACCTTGATTACTTTTTCAAATAAATGCACATCATTAACATTAAAATTGCACTTTTAACATGTATGCATTAATTAAAAATACATAAAAACTCTGTTCACAAATCCCGGCACCCACACACCACCACGTGTGCTATATTGCAACACCTCCGTGTTTGTCCGTTTCTATGTTGACAGCGGGAACAATCACTTTTTGTTGGCAATTTGTGGATTTTCAAATCCTAACATTTCATTAACAAGAATCCTAAATGCATTCCACACACACACACGAGTGGAAACAATTGAAAGTAGGTCATGAAAAGCAGTTTCGAGAGAACGAAACAAAACCAACAAAAGAACATAAGACCACCATTAAACACAATCCTAGTTCATTGGCGTTTTAATGCGTGACATGGATCATTCAAATTGTAGAACAACATAACCCAGGCTAGGGTTGCTCACTATAGACCAGGGTTTTTCGACCCGTGTGCCGTGAGATACAGTCTGGTGTGCCGTGGGAGATTACCTAATTTCACCTATTTGGGTTAAAAATATTTTTTGCAAACCAGTAATTATAGTCTGTAAATGATGTGTTGTTGTTGAGTGGCGGTGCTGTCTAGAGCTCGGCAGAGTAACCGTGTAATACTCTTCCATATCAGTTCCATATCAATCAATTAATCAATCAATGTTTATTTATATAGCCCTAAATCACAAGTGTCTCAAAGGGCTGTACAAGCCACAACGACATCCTCGGTACAGAGCCCACATACGGGCAAGGAAAACTCACCCCCAGTGGGACGTCAATGTGAATGACTATGAGAAACCTTGTACATAATGTAATATGTATACAATTGAATACATATAATATGTATATCAATTGCTTTGTAGATGTGGGAAACAGCGGGAGGCAGAGTGCAGGTAAAAAGGTGTCTAATGCTTAAACCAAAAATAAACAAAAGGTGAGTGGCCCTAAGAAAAGGCATTGAAGTTTAGGGAAGGCTATGCAGAATGAAACTGAAACTGAACTGGCAACAAAAACAGAATGCTGGACGACAGCAAAGACTTACTGTGGAGCAAAGACGGCGTCCACAATGTACATCCGAACATGACATGACAATCTACAATGTCCCCACAAAGAACGATAAAAACAACTTAAATATTCTTGATTGCCAAAACAAAGTAGATGCGGGAAATATCGCTCAAAGGAAGACATGAAACTGCTACAGGAAAATACCAAAAAAAAGAGAAAAAGCCACCAAAATAAGAGCGCAAGACAAGAACTAAAACACTACACACAGGAAAACAGCAAAAAACTCCAAATAAGTCAGGGTGTGATGTGACAGTACACCTACTTTGAGACAAGAGCTATAGTGATGCATGCTTGGTTATGCTTTAAAGTCATTTCCAACAATTGCAACGACGACTTTTTACTGTCAACTGAGTTTCATTTTTTAATTATTTCTGCTGGTGGTGTGCATCCGCATTTATTCAACGCAAACAAATGTGCCTCGGCTCAAAAAAGGTTGGAAAACCACTGCTATAGACGATGTAAGTGATATAACTTCGGCTTTTAACACTATCGTTACATTGTGATAACACAT
>NC_084736.1:6411943-6519108 GCF_033978785.1 Entelurus aequoreus | reverse complement strand
ATCCACAGTCTGTGGTGCCCTCAGGTGGTCAGGGAGAGCGTTCCACAGCCTGGGAGCGGCGGAGCAGAAAGCCCGGTCTCCCATTGTTCGGAGCTTTGTCCTCGGAGGTTGGAGGAGGGCCACATGGCAGTCGATTTTACAGTAAAAAAAAATTACAAAATTTTACTGTTTGGTGTTTTTTTCATTTTTTACGACATTTTACGGTAAATGGAAAAAACAGTAAAACTGTTTTTTTTAGGGGGGTGGGGGGGTCGTGTTGGTTTACAGAAAAAGCTGGCAGCTTAGTTGCCAGAATTTTTGTGTTAAATTGGTTTTTACAACATTATATTGTTCATGAGAAAAACAGTAATAATAATAGATTTTATTTGTAGAAAGCACTATACATTGAGCAAACAAACTGAAAGAGCTACAGTGTATTAAAAAAAATAATAAAAAGATAATAAAAATAAATAAAAATAAAAACTAGAACAGCTTAATAGCTAGAACTCGTATGCATATATCTGAAAAAAAAGGCTTGTTTAAGAATTAGGGTTTTTAAGCCTTTTTTAAAAGCATCCACAGTCTGTGGTGCCCTCAGGTGGTCAGGGAGCGCGTTCCACAGACTGGGAGCGGCGGAGCAGAAAGCCCGGTCTCCCGTTGTTTGTAGCTTTGTCCTCGGAGGTTAGCCTGTCCGGAGGATTTGGGGGTGAGTAGTTCTTTGAGGTAGAGGGGGGGGCATTTCCATGGAGGCACTGGTGGGTTAGTAGGGAGACTTTGTATTCAATCCTGAGTGGAACAGGAAGCCAGTGAAGGGATTTGAGAGTTGGTGTGGTATGGTGGTATTTCCGCACTCTCATCTGGATCCTAGCAGGTATGTATTGCAGCTTCTGGACGTTCTTGCTGGGGATCCCGACAAGAAGTGCGTTGCAGTAGTCTAGTACAAGTTCTTTTTTTATTCTGGCAACTTAGCTGACAGTTTTTCTACCCGAAAAAAAACAAATGTACCGTCTTTCCATGTACAGTAATACACCGTTAAAAAAGTTAAAGTACCACAGATAGTCACACACACACTAGGTGTGGTGAAATGACCCTCTGCATTTGACCCATCCCCTTGTTCCACCCCCTGGGAGGTGAGGGGAGAAGTGAGCAGCAGCGCTGGGCGTGCTCGGGAATCATTTTGGTGATGTAACCCTCCAATTCCAACACTCGATGCTGGGAGGTGATGGGTCTCATTTTTATAGTCTTTGGTATGACTCGGCCGGGGTTTGAACTCACGACCTACCGATCTCAGGGCGGACACTCTAACCACTGGGCCACTGAGCAGGTTTAAAGAAAAAGTGGCAGCTCAGTCAACAGGATTTTAACGCAAAAAACGGTGGTCGTTTTTTCCGATTTACAGTAATATTCTGTAAACGTAAAATGTATTGTCATTTTTATTAACTTGATGAGTAGTTTGCTGTAAAGTTAAGTATTTTTATTTAGACAAAAACATGTTTGGAAAGCATGATAACATACTATAATATTTGTTGCAACATTAGATACTATTAAAGTTGAAAATGTATGCAATTTCAAGCAGTATGTATATTTTTTCTGTCAATTTAAAAAAAATTAATTAGATTTAGTGGGGAAAATATTAATTTATTGACACATATAATTTCCAGGTGTTTGCGGGCCAGAGCTGATTTACCTTGAGTTTGACACCTGTGATGTAGAGGGAGAGGACAGATTTTGCGCACAAACTACCTCACTTTCGGACATCTTCATGCTCAAGGAAGCCTACTGTGGAGGATGCGAATATGTTTAAGAGTTATTTCTTTTTACATAGCCATGTTTAGAGTAGCTAGTACTTTTCCTTTGTATATTCTACCAGCTTTGTCCTCAGATGCCTGTTCAGTGTCTTAACCTTGGAATGTGAATACATCCCCCACTTGTTTCTTATCAGTGTTGTGAGGGGGGGGGGGGGGGGCTTTCTTTGTGTGCAAGGAGTTGGCTTTTCCGTTTGAATGTCAGATCAAATAGAGAAGCTTTAGTAAAACTTGAAAATATTCCTATTCTGTCTTGATGGTCCTTCTTACTCAGCATATACACTACCGTTCAAAAGTTTGGGGTCACCCAAACAATTTTGTGGAATAGCCTTCATTTCTAAGAACAAGAATAGACTGTCGAGTTTCAGATTAAAGTTTTTTTTTTCTGGCCATTTTGAGCGTTTAAATGACCCCACAAATGTGATGCTCCAGAAACTCAATCTGCTCAAAGGAAGGTCAGTTTTGTAGCTCCTGTAACGAGCTAAACTGTTTTCAGATGTGTGAACATGATTGCACAAGGGTTTTCTAATCATCAATTAGCCTTCTGAGCCAATGTACCATTAGAACACTGGAGTGATAGTTGCTGGAAATGGGCCTCTATACGCCTATGTAGATATTGCACCAAAACCAGACATTTGCAGCTAGAATAGTCATTTACCACATTAGCAATGTATAGAGTGTATTTCTTTAAAGTTAAGACTAGTTTAAAGTTATCTTCATTGAAAAGTACAGTGATTTTCCTTCAAAAATAAGGACATTTCAACGTGACCCCAAACTTTTGAACAGCAGTGTATCTCATCAAAAGAACTTGGGATTGACCAGTAACTTAGATTCCCTTGGAGGAAGAACTGGTCGACGCAACACTACCAAGACATGAGATTGCAGATCTTCCCTGAAAGGGGAACTTCATTTTATTTGGAATTGTCCGCCGCTCCCAGTCTGTGGAACGCTCTCCCTGACCACCTGAGGGCACCACAGACTGTGAATGCTTTTAAAAAAAGGCTTAAAAACCCTTCTTTTTAAAAAAGCATTTTTTTTTAGATATATGCATACTAGTTCTGGCTATTAGGCTGTTCTAGTTTTTATTTGTATTTATTTTTATCATCTTTTTATTATTTTTTAATACACTGTAGCACTTTGAGGTTGTTTGCTCAATGTAAAGTGCTTTTTTTTACAAATAAAATATATTATTATTATTATTGTGTCTATCATTCACAATCCTGATGAGAGACAACAAGACAAAACTGCCGGCGCACACGAGTGACGTAGCTCGCCCAAAGACTTAAGTGTAAACGTGCATGTGGGCCCCAATGTGGCCCCGGCGTCACTTGCATGAGCAGTGCGATGATAAAGTAAAAACAAAAGGAAGTCGCTACTACTACAAAATAAAACAAAAGTCACCACACCTTAAAATGAGTATGTGAAAGTAAATGAAAGTAATATAATGTATGAATGGATGTGTATAGTCAGGGCTCGAATTTCACCACGGCAACCGCAGCATTTGCCGCGACCGTCCTCCTCATTTGCCGTAATGCCCTAAAAAATGACCAGTATCCACGGCAACAACATGCCGTGACCGCCCTTGACTTTTTACTTGTTAATGGACAAGGGATGTAACGAATTATAGACCGTGGTATTATTCCAGACGGTTAGTAACACTGTTTAAATTTTTAATTACCGAAAAAACATCATTAATGCAAAATTTTCAGCATATTTAAAATTACTGCGATAATAATAATAATAATAACCGTGATAATTTTGGTCACAATAACCATGATAAGAAATGTTCATACCGTGACATCCCTATAATGGACAATTGTGACGTAATTGTTTTGTCGAATAAATTGATAAAAACACCCCGAAATGACTTTTTTTTTCCCTAACATTTTCAACTGTTTAAGGCAGGGGTGTCCAAAGTACGGCCCGCGGGCCAAATGTGGGCCGCCGGCGTCTTCAAATTGGCCCGCGAGACGTTATGAGTTTAAGTATAAGGAATCTTATATTCATTTTAAAAGTATAACATTTTAAATGCTACTATTGTTGACACAATCTAGCGGACATCATGAGTTTTTCCTGGTCAAAGACATTTTATGTCAGCGACGTGGAGCATCTATTTATATGACTGAATGCAAACAACCTTCCCTAGTCATGGTGCAAAAAAAATCTTACAAAAAAATCCAACCAACACAAAATGTAAACAGACATGGTCACTGAACTTCGTGGATATAATATAAAAAAAAAAAGTCCATTCACCATTTAAAATAAAAATCTAAATTACACCCATCCATTACAAAGCATGATGGGAAAATGCTGGTTTAAGGCATGGCATAAATAATGTTAATAGGTATAAACAACATGGCTGTGTGTCAAAGGTTAACCGACAAGGAGAACAGCCGAGTTGTTCTGGGATTTTCCCAGAGATACACTAGTTGCATCAGGGTCTGGGAGGACGTCAGGTGTTGGGTGAATTTAGGTCAGGCACATGACCCTAGACTGGCCAGGTATATATACAGTCACGATCAAAAGTTTACATACATTTGATTGATTGAGAAGTTTATTGACATCTAAAAGAATTTAATCCATGTAATACTTTAAAGGCCTACTGAAAGCCACTACTAGCGACCACGCAGTCTGATAGTTTATATATCAATGATGAAATCTTAACATTGCAACACATGCCAATACGGCCGGGTTAGCTTATAAAGTGACATTTTAAATTTCCCGCGAAACTTCCGGTTGATAACGTCTATGTATGATGACGTATGCGCGCGACGTCAATCGTTGAAACGGAAGTATTCGGACGCCATTGAATCCAATACAAAAAGCTCTGTTTTCATCGCAAAATTCCACAGTATTCTGGACATCTGTGTTGGTGAATCTTTTGCAATTTGTTTAATGAACAATGAAGACTGCAAAGAAGAAAGTTGTAGGTAGGATCGGTGTATTAGCGGCCGGCTGCAGCAACACAACCAGGAGGACTTTGACTTGGATAGCAGACGCGCTATCCGACGCTAGCCGCCGACCGCACAGATGATCGGGTGAAGTCCTTCGTCGCTCCGTCGATCGCTGGAACGCAGGTGAGCACGGGTGTTGATGAGCAGATGAGGGCTGGCTGGCGTAGGTGGATAGCTAATGTTTTTAGCATAGCTCTGTGAGGTCCCGTTGCTAAGTTAGCTTCAATGGTGTCGTTAGCAACAGCATTGTTAACCTTCGCCAGGCTGGAAAGCATTAACCGTGTAGTTACATGTCCATGGTTTAATAGTATTGTTGATTTTCTGTCTATCCTTCCAGTCAGGGGCTTATTTCTTTTGTTTCTATATGCAGTTAAGCATGATGCTTTCATGTTAGCTCCGTAGCTAAAGTGTTTCGCCGATGTATTGTCGTGGAGATAAAAGTCACTGTGAATGTCCATTTCGCGTTCTCGACTCTCATTTTCAAGAGGATATAGTATTCGAGGTGGTTTAAAATACAAATCCGTGATCCACAATAGAAAAAGGGAGAGTGTGGAATCCAATGAGCCAGCTTGTACCTAAGTTACGGTCAGAGCGAAAAAAGATGCGTCTTGCACTGCAGTCTAGTCCTTCACTCTCACGTTCCTTATCCACGAATCTTTCATCCTCGCTCAAATTAATGGGGTAATCGTCGCTTTCTCGGTCCGAATCTCTCCCGCTGCTGGTGTAAACAATGGGAAAATGTGAGGAGTCCTTCCTCCGGTGACGTCACGCTACTTCTGGTACAGGCAAGGCTTTTTTTATCAGCGAGCAAAAGTTGCGACCTTTATCGTCGATGTTCTCTACTAAATCCTTTCAGCAAAAATATGGCAATATCGCGAAATGATCAAGTATGACACATAGAATGGATCTGCTATCTCCGTTTGAATTAAAAAAAAATCATTTCAGTAGGCCTTCAATTCTAGCCTGATTTAGCCATTCCTCTACCACTTTAGACGTGTGTTTGGGGTCATTGTCCTGTTGGAACACCCAACTGTGCGTGGCCAATAAGTTCAATTTTGGTCTCATCACTCCAAATGCCTTTGTTCCAGAAGTTTTGAGGCTTGTCTCTGTGCTGTTTGGCGTAATGTAAGCGGGATACTTTGTGACATTTGCGCAGAAATGGCTTTCTTCTGGCGACTCGACCATGCAGCCCATTTTTCTTCCTTATTGTGCATCTTGAAACAGCCACACCACAATTTTCCAGAGAGTCCTGTATTTCAGCTGAAGTTATTTGTGGATTTTTCTTTGCATCTCGAACAATTTTCCTGGCAGTTGTGGCTGAAATCTTTCCCGGTCTACCTGAACCCCTCATTTTCCACTTCCTAATCAGCGTTTGAACACTGCTGATTGGCATTCTCAATTCCTTGGATATCTTTTTATACCCCTTTCCTGTTTTATGCAGTTCAATTAGCTTTTCTCGCAGATCCTTTGACAATTATTTTGCCTTCCCCATGACTCAGAATCCAGAAACATGTGTGCAGCACTGGATGAAAGATGCAATGGTCTGTCAGAAGCCCAGAAACTCACTGACTTTTTTAAAGACACAAATTCATTACAAACAAAAGTGTCACAGGTGAGGATTGGAACCTTGATTAGCCATTCAAACCTGTTTGTGTCAACTTTTGTGCATGTTATCAGATCAAAGTCACTGGGGTATGTAAACTTTTGATCAGGGTCATTTGGGTACTTTCTTTTGTCATTTTGATTTAAAAAGAGTAAACAGTTGTTTGCCAATAAATAGCTTCACACAACCATTAAGCATGAGCGTGGCACAACTGTATACACACACACACACACACACACACACACACACACACACACACACACACACACACACACACACACACACACACACACACACACACACACACACACACACACACACACACACACACACGTTGTTTACACAGAAAGATTCTGTAAATGTTTATTTACATACCTTAATTGTTTCCAAAAGGTGGAAACAGTAGATATATTTTACCAACACGGCAGTAAAACGGCTGATCAAAAATAAAACAGAAGTCATCGTCATGTAGCCACACTAGCTGCAGAAGCTAACTCTCCAATCAGCTAAACAGACTCAATAACACCTTGATGACGACTTGGTGAGTTTACTGAGGAATTTACGAAACTGAAACAATATAAAAATAATTCCGTTGTAAGTTAATAATACTAACAAAGACACCCGTAAACATGATAGCATACTAGTCAATGCTAACGGCGCTTGCTTGATTACAGTACATTGCCATAGCCTGTAGAAATATGCTACAAACACTCCTACAGACATCACACCTGGAACGGTTTAGTAAGTATAAACAGTTTTAGGTATATTGTAAATTTACAAACATTGCTTAGAGTGATGAATGAAGAATCTTTTAGAGCAGGCGCGCTACGGACGGCTAAAAGACGAACTACTTCCAGATGAAAACACTAAATGGAAGTGTTTTCAGCACCTGCAGTGAGAGAACTTGTCCAAAAACGGCACCGTAGCACAAACAATAGCACACCTTTTCAGTGTATTTGCTTGCCACGTGCATTGTGGCCGTCAGCGGAAAAAAATCCATAACTTAGCCGCACCGTTTTCGTAAGCCGCAGGGTTCTAAGTGTAGGAAAAAAGTAGTGGCTTTTAGTCCGGATTTTACGGTACTTACAGATACCAAATCTCCAAGGCAGAAGCATATTTGAAAGTATTCAGTAGTGAAGTAGTGAAGGCGTAATGGTACTATTACCTCTGAAGTAGAGGGCTCAGAGTGCCACAAACTTGTACTATAACCTCTGAAGTAGAGAGCTCAGGGTGCCACAAACTTGTACTATAACCTCTGAAGTAGAGGGCTCAGCGTGCCACAAACTTGTACTATAACCTCTGAAGTACAGAGCTCAGGGTGCCACAAACTTGTACTATAACCTCTGAAGTAGAGGGCTCAGAGTGCCACAAACTTGTACTATAACCTCTGAAGTACAGAGCTCAGGGTGCCACAAACTTGTACTATAACCTCTGAAGTAGAGAGCTCAGGGTGCCACAAACTTGTACTATAACCTCTGAAGTAGAGAGCTCAGGGTGCCACAAACTTGTACTATAACCTCTGAAGTAGAGAGCTCAGGGTGCCACAAACTTGTACTATAACCTCTGAAGTAGAGAGCTCAGGGTGCCACAAACTTGTACTATAACCTCTGAAGTAGAGAGCTCAGGGTGCCACAAACTTGTACTATAACCTCTGAAGTAGAGGGCTCAGGGTGCCACAAACTTGTACTATAACCTCTGAAGTAGAGGGCTCAGAGTGCCACAAACTTGTACTATAACCTCTGAAGTAGAGAGCTCAGAGTGCCACAAACGTGTACTATAACCTCTGAAGTAGAGGGCTCAGGGTGCCACAAACTTGTTCGAATAATCAAATAATCGGACAAAATACACTTTATAGCCTCAAAGTGTATTTTAGGGTAAATAGTTAAAATAACACACTTTTTCTTGCCATAACCTTGATTACTTTTTCAAATAAATGCACATCATTAACATTAAAATTGCACTTTTAACATGTATGCATTAATTAAAAATACATAAAAACTCTGTTCACAAATCCCGGCACCCACACACCACCACGTGTGCTATATTGCAACACCTCCGTGTTTGTCCGTTTCTATGTTGACAGCGGGAACAATCACTTTTTGTTGGCAATTTGTGGATTTTCAAATCCTAACATTTCATTAACAAGAATCCTAAATGCATTCCACACACACACACGAGTGGAAACAATTGAAAGTAGGTCATGAAAAGCAGTTTCGAGAGAACGAAACAAAACCAACAAAAGAACATAAGACCACCATTAAACACAATCCTAGTTCATTGGCGTTTTAATGCGTGACATGGATCATTCAAATTGTAGAACAACATAACCCAGGCTAGGGTTGCTCACTATAGACCAGGGTTTTTCGACCCGTGTGCCGTGAGATACAGTCTGGTGTGCCGTGGGAGATTACCTAATTTCACCTATTTGGGTTAAAAATATTTTTTGCAAACCAGTAATTATAGTCTGTAAATGATGTGTTGTTGTTGAGTGGCGGTGCTGTCTAGAGCTCGGCAGAGTAACCGTGTAATACTCTTCCATATCAGTTCCATATCAATCAATTAATCAATCAATGTTTATTTATATAGCCCTAAATCACAAGTGTCTCAAAGGGCTGTACAAGCCACAACGACATCCTCGGTACAGAGCCCACATACGGGCAAGGAAAACTCACCCCCAGTGGGACGTCAATGTGAATGACTATGAGAAACCTTGTACATAATGTAATATGTATACAATTGAATACATATAATATGTATATCAATTGCTTTGTAGATGTGGGAAACAGCGGGAGGCAGAGTGCAGGTAAAAAGGTGTCTAATGCTTAAACCAAAAATAAACAAAAGGTGAGTGGCCCTAAGAAAAGGCATTGAAGTTTAGGGAAGGCTATGCAGAATGAAACTGAAACTGAACTGGCAACAAAAACAGAATGCTGGACGACAGCAAAGACTTACTGTGGAGCAAAGACGGCGTCCACAATGTACATCCGAACATGACATGACAATCTACAATGTCCCCACAAAGAACGATAAAAACAACTTAAATATTCTTGATTGCCAAAACAAAGTAGATGCGGGAAATATCGCTCAAAGGAAGACATGAAACTGCTACAGGAAAATACCAAAAAAAAGAGAAAAAGCCACCAAAATAAGAGCGCAAGACAAGAACTAAAACACTACACACAGGAAAACAGCAAAAAACTCCAAATAAGTCAGGGTGTGATGTGACAGTACACCTACTTTGAGACAAGAGCTATAGTGATGCATGCTTGGTTATGCTTTAAAGTCATTTCCAACAATTGCAACGACGACTTTTTACTGTCAACTGAGTTTCATTTTTTAATTATTTCTGCTGGTGGTGTGCATCCGCATTTATTCAACGCAAACAAATGTGCCTCGGCTCAAAAAAGGTTGGAAAACCACTGCTATAGACGATGTAAGTGATATAACTTCGGCTTTTAACACTATCGTTACATTGTGATAACACATGTTGATGACACATTCTAGGCGGCTCCACAAATTTGACAGTGACGAGCAAACAGACTCGTCTTCAAAGCAATGTAGCGTTCTGAATAGTGACTTTAGTGCAAATCCACTTCTTGGCGAGGAATCTCTGCTTCCATGGCGACAAGTACAGTGCAATTGGAAAGTATTCACAGCGCTTTACTTACAGGCCTCAAATTGTAACTTTTTAAAGGTCAAGGCAAGTGTTGCCTTAAATATATACATATATATATATGTAATATGAATATTTAATACCAGGGATGTCCGATAATGGCTTTTTGCCGATATCCGATATTCCGATATTGTCCAACTCTTTAATTACCGATACCGATATCAACCGATACCGATATCAACCGATATATGCAGTCGTGGAATTAACACATTATTATGCCTAATTTGGACAACCAAGTATGGTGAAGATAAGGTACTTTTTCAAAAAATTAGTAAAATAAGATAAATAAATTAAAAACATTTTCTTGAATAAAAAAGAAAGTACAACAATATAAAAACAGTTACATAGAAACTAGTAATGAATGAAAATGAGTAAAATTAACTGTTAAAGGTTAGTACTATTAGTGGAGCAGCAGCACGCACAATCATGTGTGCTTACGGACTGTATCCCTTGCAGACTGTATTGATATATATTTATATATAATGTAGGAACCAGAATATTAATAACAGAAAGAAACAACCCTTTTGTGTGAATGAGTGTAAATGGGGGAGGGAGGTTTTTTGGGTTGGTGCACTAATTGTGAGTGTATCTTGTGTTTTTTATGTTGATTTAATAAAAAAAAATTAAATAAAAAAAAACAAAAAAAAACGATACAGATAATAAAAAAAAACGATACCGATAATTTCCGATATTACACTTTAACGCATATATCGGCCGATAATATCGGCAGGCTGATATTATCGGACATCTCTATTTAATACCTATTGTTAGACCGCCATCCTGTGTATTTGTCTGATTATAATAGTGATTTTTTTTTAATTATTAGTATCAGTAACGATATGACCAATGTTGCCCCTGTAACTACTTGGAAATTGGATTGATACCCAAATCTGTGGTATCGCCCAAAACTAATGTGAAGTATCAATACAAGAGAAGAATAAGTGTTTATTACATTTCAAGAATATGATGTTACATCAGACAATAATCAGCTATGAATACTAAATTAAAAAAAAGTAAAATAAATATAAAAAATCAATTAAATATCCTTACCCTTTCCATCCTTTGTAACTGAGCTACTGTGTGGAACAATTTCCCTTGTGGATCAATAAAGTTTGTCTAAGTCTAAGTCTAATTAACAAGTAGATGAATACTAGTTTTGAGAAAATAATACAACTCCAGAAGGTCTTATCTTTGTCCATGTGATGTCAGATGAAACAAAAAATGAGCTGTTTGGCCACAATACCCAGCAATATGTTTGGAAATGTTTGGAGGAGAAAAGGTGAGGACTTTAATCCCAAGAACACCATCCCTACCATCAAGCATGGTGGTGGTAGTATTATGCTCTGGGCCTGTTTTGCTGCCAATGGAACTGCTGCTTTACAGAGAGTAACTGGGACAATGAAAAAGGAGGATTACCTCCAAATTCTTCGGGACAAGCTAAAATCATCAGCCCGGAGGTTGGGTCTTGGGCGCAGTTGGGTGTTCCAACAGGACAATGACCCCAAACACACGTCAAATGTGGTAAAGGAATGGCTCAATCAGGCTAGAATGAAGGTTTTTAAAATGGCCTTCCCAGAGTCCTGACTTAAACGTGTGGACAATGCTGAAGAAACAAGTCCATGTCAGAAAAGCAACACATTTAGCTGAATTGCACCAATTTTGTCAAGAGGAGTGGTCAAAAATCCAAGCAGAAGCTTGTGGATGGCTACCAAAAGTGCCTTATTGCAGGTAAACTTGCCAAGGGACATGTAAGCAAATATTAACATTGCTGTATGTATACTTTTGACCCTCACATTTTCAGTAGAGCCATAATAAATTCATAAAAGAAGCAAACTTCATGAATGTTTTTTGTGACCAACAAGTATGTGCTCCAATCACTACATCACAACAATATAAGTTGTAGAAATGATTGGAAACTCAAGACAGCCATGACATGATGTTCTTTACAAGTCTATGTACACTTTTGACACCGACTGTGGTATATTGTTATTGAATCATAGAGCAATTAATATATTGCGATAAAAATTTTAAAGGCCTACTGAAATGAATTTGTTTTATTTGAACGGGGATAGCAGATCCATTCTATGTGTCATACTTGATCATTTCGCGATATTGCCATATTTTTGCTGAAAGGATTTAGTAGAGAACATCGACGAAAAGATCACAACTTTTGGTATCTGATGAAAAAAAATCCTTGCCCCTACCGGAAGTAGCGTGACGTAGTCAATTGAAAGGCTCCTCACATGTTCCTATTGTTTTCAACGCAGCTAGAGCGATTCGGACCGAGAAAGCGACGATTACCCCATTAATTTGAGCCAGGATGAAAGATTCGTGGATGAGGAACGTGAGAGTGAAGGACTAGAATGCAGTGCAAGAAATATCTTTTTTCGCTCTGACCGTAACTTAGGTACAAGCTGGCTCATTGGATTCCACACTCTCTCCTTTTTCTATTGTGGATCACGGATTTGTATTTTAAACCACTTCGGATACTATATCCTCTTGAAAATGAGAGTCGAGCACGCAAAATGGACATTCACAGTGACTTTTATCTCCACGACAATACATCGACGAAACACTTTAGCTACGGAGCTAACGTGATAGCATCGGGCTTAACTGCAGATAGAAACAAAATAAATAAATCCCTGACTGGAAGGATAGACAGAAGATCAACAATACTCTTAAACCATGGACATGTAACTACACGGTTAATGCTTTCCAGCCTGGCAAAGCTTAACAATGCTGTTGCTAACGACGCCATTGAAGCTAACTTAGCAACCGGACCTCACAGAGCTATGCTAAAAACATTAGCTATCCACCTACGCCAGCCAGCCCTCATCCGCTCATCAACACCCGTGCTCACCTGCGTTCCAGCGATCGACGGTGCGACGAAGGACTTCACCCGATCACAGATGCGGTCGGCGAGACGGAGGAAGTTAAGGTGAGTTCGCCGGCTAACGCGTCTGCTATCCATCTCTGTCTTCCTGGTTGTGTTGTGTTGCTGTAGTCCGCCGCTAATACACCGATCCCACCTACAACTTTCTTCTTTGCAGTCTCCAGTGTTCATTAAACAAATTGCAAAAGATTCACCAACACAGATGTCCAGAATACTGTGGAATTATGAAATGAAAACAGAGCTTTTTTGTATTGTATTCAATGGGGTACCAATACTTCCGCATCAACTGATTCCGTCACGCGCATACGTCATCATATCTAGACGTTTTCAACCCGAAGTGTGGCGGGAAATTTAAAATTGCACTTTATAAGTTAACCCGGCCGTATTGGCATGTGTTGCAATGTTAAGATTTCATCATTGATATATAAACTATCAGACTGCGTGGCTTTCAGTAGGCCTTTAAATCATTCCCATTAAAAAAAAAACAAGCTGTGGAAGGCAATTGGCCCCCAGGCCGGACATTGGACACCCTTATCTCTAGCCCCACCCCTATCACAGCATGTGGCGACACACTGATTTTACACACCGCTAATCTGAAAATAGCCACAGGATTAACCAGTGGGCAGATGCCCATTGATTTGATTATCAGAAGCAAATTATTCCTGTCACACTTTTTGTTTTAACCACACAATGGAGACACACAAAAAAAAAACACATGATAAAAACCCATCCGACAGCAAAGAATCAGAAACTGGTGGCCAAATCAAAGTAGGCCACAACTAATTAGGCTGTTGCACAAGCACGCAGAATAGAAAAAAGGACAAGGAACACAGCCCGAGGGGGGGAACTGTAATGAGGCTGCAGCGTCCCAGTCCTTATCGCTGCAATGTAACAGAGAATGTTCACCATTCCAGGTACTTTATTGTCACACCAGCACACGTGACACTTAGTCTATTTCCACATAACTTTGTTATTCCAACCAAGGGAATGAAAAAAGTGAGTGTAGGATAGACTTTCTTTTTAATCCCACAATGGAAAAAAATACGTGGTTGCAGTGCAGATTCAAAAAGTCCACAAAAAAAAGTATTAATAGCAGCGCGAAAGTCAGGAAAAGTGCCGTCCCTCGTTGCGCAGTCCCAAAGGTGTTTCAACCAAAGGGTTAAATACTATAAGGCTGTCAAAGGATTAAAATATTTTATCACATTTTGTTCATAGTTAATCCAAAATTAGTTGTGCTTAATCGCAGATATAATTTTTCACCATTAATTAGGGTTCCCTAGACCAGTGTTTTTCAACCACTGTGCCGCGGCACACTAGTGTGCCATGAGATACAGTCTGGTGTGCCGTGGGAGATTATAAAATTTCACCTAATTGGGTTAAAAATATTTTTTAAAACCAGTAATTATAATCCGCAAATGTGCCATTGTTAAGTGTCGGTACAGCTCGGCAGAGTAACCATGTAATACTCTTCCATATCAGTAGGTGGCAGCAGGTAGCTAATTGCTCTGTAGATGTTGGGAACGAAGACGATGGTTTGCAGGTAAAAAGGTATCTAACGCTTAAACCAAAAATAAACTAAAGGTGAGTGCCGCTAGAAAAAGGCATTGAAGCTTAGGGATGGCTATGCAAAACGAAGCTAAAACTGAACTGGCTGCAAAGTAAACAAAAACAGAATGCTGGACGACAGCAAAGACTTGCAGCGTGTGGAGCAGACGGCGTCCACAAAGTACATCCGTACATGCCATGACAATACATACCAAAATAGGAGTGCAAGACAAAAACTAAAACACTACACACAGAAAACAGGAAAAAACTCAAAATAAGTCACGTCGTAATGTGACAGGTCGTGACAGTACACCTACTTTGAGACAAGAGCTATAGTGATGCATGGTTGGTTATGATTCGAATTCATATCCAACAATTGCGAGAACAACTTTTTACTGTCAATATCTGCTGCTAAGTTTAATTTTTTAATGTTTTCTGCTGGTGGTGTGCCTCGGGATTTTTTCAATGAAAAAAATGTGCCTTGGCTCAGAAAAGGTTGAAAAACACTGCCCTAGACAGATTAATTTGAAGTTTTTAATACTATGACTAGTTTGCTTTAATTAAATGTGTTTTAAACATTATTATATGTTTTAAACAGCTCAATGCAAAAAGGACATAAACCGTAAAAAATCACCTGCATCGCGTTGGTGTCTTGCCAGAGTTTGCATTTTGTAGTAATACACTATTTGTATTCCTGCTGTAGGAGCACTTGCATTCAGAGGAAGAGCTACACCATGTTTAGATTTCAGTTTTACACATTAATCAAAGAGAATGTGGATTGTTGCAATCATGCTTTGATTGTCAAATACGTTTTGGTAATGTAATCTGTTATTAACTGATGTGGGATGTGAGCCGAGGATGTCGTTGTGGTTTTGGCAGCCCTTTGAGACGCTCGTGATTTAGGGCTACATAAATAAACTTTGATTGATTGAACTGCTACTGATATTCTGAACATTACACGTTGTACAAGTTAATGGTATTCACATCGCTGCGTGACAAGGTCTTAACCACCTATTTACTCAGAAATTGTAATATTCAGCTTGCTAATAAACATTCTGTAATTGAGGACTATCAACCAAAACATGTTATAAAAGAATATACACAATATTTTTGCCTGATACAAAAATCCACACATATTCCTTAACTGATTTACAAGCACTTGTTTAGGTAGAAATATAACAGATTACATGACAAAATATATTTGATAAAGCATTATTCTAAAGTAAGCCATTTTTCTTTTGTTCTAGTGCATTTCGACCGGATGTAAAGCGTTGTGTCTTTATTTTATAGCCGGAGTTAGAATAATCGACTTCTTGCCTACCGTTTTGGTCCGTGTACCTCCCCCGTTCATCCAATTTCGAATTCGCCAATGCAAATCAAAAAAATTATTTTGGGCCATTTTTTTCTATTTTTAGAAAATATTTAATGACACTTTTTTAAAACGACAATAGGACTCCTGCTGAACAAAGGTGTTACCATTATGCTAAAAACATGCTAAACGCGAAAGAAAAGCTAAAATACTGCTTCCGGTTCATTTTGTCATCACACAGATAAACACGCATTTTTGCATTTTGGATAAACACGAATTGGATTTTTGTGTTTATCTGGAAAAATTAAAATCCTTAAAAAGGAAAACCGCACAAAATTAAATTTTATGGCAATATTTTAATGAAAATCAACCCTTTTTTGTTTGTTTTCAAATCTGCCATTTATAATAAAAATAGAAAAACAGCCCTAAATTTGTTTTTTGATTTGCGTTTCAGAATTGGAAATAGAATGAACGGAAGGTACACGGACCCCTTTTTTCTTTCTTTTATGCCATCTTACTAAAGCAGTTACAATTTGTTTTAATTCCCATTTTCGATTTTTAAACAATTAATATATTTGGATAATAGATAACGATCTGTTTTTTTGTTGTTTATAATCAATGTAGAAAAATTGGGGAAAATGTATTTTTATGTTAAATTATTTCTCTATTCCAAACGAAAAATTAATGACCCTTTGTCTGTGTACATTCTGTTCATTCCAATTCTGAAAATCAAATAAAAAAACAAAGGTAGGGCCGTATTTTCGATTTTTATTATAAATGGCAGATTTAAAAAAATGTTTTAAAAAAAGGGTTGATTTTCATTAAAATATTGCCATAAAATTTTATTTTGTGCCGTTTTCCTTTTATGGATTTTTATTTTTCCAGATAAATACTAAAATCCAATTCATGTTAATCCAAAACGTAAAAATGTGTGGTTATCTGTGTGATGACAAATTGAATCGGAAGCAGTATTTTTAGCTTTTCCTATTCGCTTTTAGCATGTTTTTAGCATAACGGTAACACTTTTGTTCAGCTGGAGTCCTATTGTCGCTTGAAAAAAAAGTGTCATTAAATAGTTGTCCAACTTTTGTTTCAGAAATGAAAATAGAAAAAAATGGCCCAAAATATGTTTTTTGATTCGCATTAGAGAATTCGAAATAGAATAAACCCATTACCAGTGGGAAAAGTGTGGAATCCAATGAGCCCTTTTACCTAAGTTACGGTCAGAGCGAAAAAAGATACGTCCTGCACTGCACTCTAGTCCTTCACTCTTACGTTCCTCATCCACAAATCTTTCATGCTCGCTCAAATTAATGGGGTAACCCAAATGTGGGCTCTGTACCGAGTTCAATGTTGTTGTGGCTTGTGCAGCCCTTTGAGACACTTGTGATTTAGGGCTATATAAATAAACATTGATTGATTGATTGATTGAATAAACGGGAGGTACACGGACCACCCTTCTTAGTTTTTTTCTCTATCTACTGTAGGGCTTGGCGATATATTGATATACTCGATATTTTGCAGGTTAGTCTCTGTGCGATATAGAAAATGACAATATGGTGATATTGGAGTATACATTCTCACGCAGTTGCTTTTAGCTGTGGGAATTACACTACAGGCTCTTCTCACTTTTTCTTGTCTCTACTTCTCACAGAGACATAAAACAAGCGCACCTTCTTACATACGTCACATACGTATACGCCCTCGCGGAGCAGAGAGGTAGCAGCACGGGTAACGTTAGCTGTGGTGCGAGTGGTAATACGAGAGACAGAAAGTGCGAATCCGGTAACAAATGAAGGAAGAATTAATTCCCAAGAAAAACAGCAGGGGGTCCATCGTCTGGCGGTGGTTTGTCTTCAAGCGGGAAGATGTCGAACAGACAACCGTAATATGTCAAGGGTGGGGCAAAAGTGTTGCTACAAAAAGTAGCATTACTGCTAATATGTAGCATCATTTGAAAAGTCACCTGCGAGAGAATGAAGAGTGCTTACTCCGCATGTCAACATCTCCGTTCGGTGCCACACCAACAAAATGCAGAGGCAACCATTCCCACATCAACACCGCATGAAACAAATAGTCAACAAGAGAAGGAGATAACGTCCGCAGGAACCTACCACATAGCGAAGGACGTACACTATTTGATTTCCTATTATGCAGCTCATTTTTATTCGACAGTTATGGAAATATCTTGTGTGACATCATGCACAAAAGTGCAATTTATTTGTTTTAAAGGCCTACTGAAAGTCACTACTAGCGACCACGCAGTCTGATAGTTTATATATCAATGATGAAATCTTAACATTGCAACACATGCCAATACGGCCGGGTTAACTTATAAAGTGACATTTTAAAGTTCCCGCCACACTTCCGGTTGAAAATCTCCTTTGGATATGATTTATGCGTGTGACGTCATAAAATGCACGGAAGTGTTTGGGCCCTATTGGACACAATACACAAAGCTCTGTTTTCTTCGACAAAATTCCACAGTATTCTGGACATCTGTGTTGGTGAATCTTTTGCAATTTGTTTAATGAACAATGGAGACTGCAAAGAAGAACGTTGTAGGTGGGATCGATCGGTGTATTAGCGGCTAAGTACAATACTTACAGCAACACAACAAGGACTACTTACTACGCCTAGCTGATGCTTGCCGCCAAACCCACGGATGAAGTCCTTCGTCGCGCCGTCGATCGCTAGAACGCAGGTGAGCACGGCTGTTGATGGGAAGATGAGGGCTGGCTGGCGTAGGTGGAGCGCTAATGTTTTTATCATAGTTCTGTGAGTTCCGGCTGCTAAGTTGCTAATTTAGCCTTAGCGTCGTTAGCAACAGCATTGTTAAGCCTTACCAGGCTGAGAATTATTAACCGTGTAGTTACATGTCCATGGTTTAATAGTATTTTATCTCTTCTGTCTATCCTTCCAGTCAGGGGTTTATTTATTTTGTTTCTATCTTCATTTGAGAACGATGCTAGCACGTTAGCTCAGTAGCTAAGTGTGTCACCGATGTATTGTCGTGGAGATAAAAGTCACTTTAAATGTCCATTTCCCGTGCTTGACTCTCATTTTCAAGAGGATATAGTATCCGAGGTGGTTTGAAATACAAATCCGTGATACACAATAGAAAAAGGAGAGAGTACATAGTTCTGTGAGTTCTGGTTGCTAAGTTGCTAAATTAGCCTTAGTGTCGTTAGCAACAGCATTGTTAAGCCTTACCAGGCTGAGAATTTTTAACCGTGTAGTTACATGTACATGGTTTAATTGTATTTTTGATCTTCTGTCTATCCTTCCAGTCAGGAATTTATGTATTTTGTTTCTATCTGCATTTGAGAACGATGCTATCACGTTAGCTCAGTAGCTAAGTGTGTCACCGATGTATTGTCTTGGAGATAAAAGTCACTTTAAATGTCCATTTCGCGTGCTCGACTCTCATTTTCAAGAGGATATAGTATCCGAGGTGATTTAAAATACAAATCCGTGATCCACAATAGAAAAAGGAGAGAGTGTGGAATCCAATGAGCCAGCTTGTACCTAAGTTACGGTCAGAGCGAAAAAAAGATACGTCCATCACTGCCTCTCAAGTCCTTCACTGTAACGTTCCTCATCTACGAATCTTTCAACCTGGCTCAAATTAATGGGGTAATCGTCGCTTTCTCGGTCCGAATCTCTCTAGCTGCTGGTGTAAACAATGGGGAAATGTGAGGAGCCTTTCAACCTGTGACGTCACGCTACTTCCGGTACAGGCAAGGCTTTTTTTATCAGCGACCAAAAGTTGCGAACTTTATCGTCGATGTTCTCTACTAAATCCTTTCAGCAAAAATATGGCAATATCGCGAAATGATCAAGTATGACACATAGAATGGATCTGCTAGCCCCGTTTAAATAAAAAAAATTCATTTCAGTAGGCCTTTCAATCTAATGTTGTTTTGATAAGTCATCTTAGTGACATCATGCACAAAAGTGCACTAATAGCTTGTTTTAAAATGTCTCTGACAATCTTGCACTTTGTTTTGAAATGATATCAATGTTTGTGCCACTGCTTAATAACTGTTTAATAAATACACTTTTGGTCAATTGACTTAGTTGTGATTTCCCTCTCTGCATGAAAGTTTAAAAGTAGCATATATTAATGCAGTATGAAGAAGAATGTTTTAATGTATACACATAGAATCATCATACTGCTGTGATTATATGCATCAAGTGTTCATTCAAGGCTAAAGCAAAATATCCACATATATATGGTGTATCGTGACATGGCCTAAGAATATCCAGATATTAAAAAAAGGCCATATCGCCCAGCCCTAATCTACTGTAATTTTTGGCTGACGGCACTGCCGCAAATCAGTAAGTCAGTCGCCCTTAAATTGACTCGGCAGCACCACCTGTTGTTGTGGAGTGTGAATTATGGATGCTGCTGGTGAGAATGGAAGAATCGCATGTGTGGAACAAAAAGTGGAAAAACAGTGCCTAAAGTATTAAATGCCTACTGAAATGAATTTTTTTTTATTTAAACGGGGATAGCAGATCCATTCTATGTGTCATACTTCATCATTTCGCGATATTGCCATATTTTTGCTGAAAGGATTTAGTAGAGAACATCGACGATAAAGTTCGCAACTTTTGGTCGCTGATAAAAAAAAGCCTTGCCTGTACCGGAAGTAGCGTGACGTCACAGGTTGAAAGGCTCCTCACATCTGCACATTGTTTACACCAGCAGCGAGAGCGATTCGGACCGAGAAAGCGACGATTACCCCATTAATTTGAGTGAGGATGAAAGATTTGTGGATGAGGAACGTGAGAGTGAAGGACTAGAGTGCAGTGCAGGACGTATCTTTTTTCGCTCTGACCGTAACTTAGGTACAAGGTCTCATTGGATTCCACACTTTCTCCTTTTTCTATTGTGGATCACGGATTTGTATTTTAAACCACCTCAGATACTATATCCTCTTGAAACTGAGAGTCGAGAACGCGAAATGGACAATCACAGTGACTTTTATCTCCACGACAATAGCACTTTAGCTACGGAGCTAACGTGATAGCATCGGGCTTAACTGCAGATAGAAACAAAAGAAATAAGCCCCTGACTGGAAGGATAGACAGAAGATCAACAATACTATTAAACCATGGACATGTAACTACACAGTTAATGCTTTCCAGCCTGGCGAAGCTTAACAATGCTGTTGCTAACGACGCCATTGAAGTTAACTTAGCTACGGGACCTCACCGACCTATGCTAAAAACATTAGCTATCCCCCTACGCCAGCCAGCCCTCATCTGCTCATCAACACCCGTGCTCACCTGCGTTCCAGCGATCGACGGAGCGACGAAGGACTTCACCCGTTAATCGATGCGGTCGGCGGCTAGCGTCGGATAGCGCGTCTGCTATCCAAGTCAAAGTCCTCCTGGTTGTGTTTCTGCAGCCAGCCGCTAATACACCGATCCCACCTACAGCTTTCTTCTTTGCAGTCTTCATTGTTCATTAAACAAATTGCAAAAGATTCACCAACACAGATGTCCAGAATACTGTGGAATTTTGCGATGAAAACAGAGCTTTTTGTATTGGATACAATGGTGTCCGAATACTTCCGCTTCAACCATTGACGTCACGCGCATACGTCATCATACATAGACGTTTTCAACCGGAAGTTTCGCGGGAAATTTAAAATGTCACTTTATAAGTTAACCCGGCCGTATTGGCATGTGTTGCAATGTTAAGATGTCATCATTGATATATAAACTATCAGACTGCGTGGTCGCTAGTAGTGGCTTTCAGTAGGCCTTTAAATTGAAGAAAATTGTCTTTAATTTCAACAAAATTTTAGTTCTACTTACAAATTGCTTTAACTTGAATAAAATTGTTATTCTCCTTGCAAATCCTTTTGTGTGTTTGTGGAACATTTGTGGAGTTTTGGCAGTAACTTCATTCCATCTGGGTGATTTATCCACTTTATCGACAAATTTGAGGTTTTTGTCGAAGACGATTTAGAAATGTAACAAAAGATAAATATTTTTTGTCTTCTTCCGTAGATTCCACCCCTCTGATTTCCTTAGCGGCACACCTACGAAAACATATCTTAAAGGCCTACTGAAAGCCACTACTAGCGACCACGCAGTCTGATAGTTTATATATCAATGATGAAATCTTAAAGGCCTACTGAAATGAATTTTTTTTATTTAAACGGGGATAGCAGATCTATTCTATGTGTCATACTTGATCATTTCGCGATATTGCCATATTTTTGCTGAAAGGATTTAGTATAGAACAACGACGATAAAGATTGCAACTTTTGGTATCTGATAAAAAAAAGGCTTGCACCTACCGGAAGTAGCGTGACGTAGTCAGTTGAACATATACGCAAAGTTCCCTATTGTTTACAATGATGGCCGCATGAAGTGAGAGAGATTCGGACCGAGAAAGCGACAATTTCCCCATTAATTTGAGCGAGGATGAAAGATTTGTGGATGAGTAAAGTGCAAGTGAAGGACTAGTGGGGAGTTGAAGCTATTCAGATAGGGAAGATGCTGTGAGAGCCGGGGGTGACCTGATATTCAGCTGGGAATGACTACAACAGTAAATAAACACAAGACATATATATACTCTATTAGCCACAACACAACCAGGCTTATATTTAATATGCCACAAATTAATCCTGCATAAAAACACCTGCGTGTTTGTTATGCTAGCTCCTAGCTCCTCTGCTAGCTCCTAGCTCCATAGAACACGCCAATACAATTCAAACACCTGATCAACACACACAATCACTCAGCCCAAAAGACCGTTTACCTAACCCAAGGTTCATAAAGCTTATATATTTTTAAAAAGTTACGTACGTGACGCGCACATACGGTCAAGTTATCGAATGTTTAGCAGCCAAGGCTGCATACTCACGGTACCTGATATTCAGCTGGGAATGACTACAACAGTAAATAAACACAAGACATATATATACTCTATTAGCCACAACACAACCAGGCTTATATTTAATATGCCACAAATTAATCCTGCATAATAACACCTGCGTGTTTGTTATGCTAGCTCCTAGCTCCTCTGCTAGCTCCTAGCTCCATAGAACACGCCAATACAATTCAAACACCCGATCAACACACACAATCACTCAGCCCAAAAGACCGTTCACCTAACCCAAGGTTCATAAAGCTTATATATTTTTAAAAAGTTACGTACGTGACGTGCACTTACGGTACGGTACGTGTTATGCTAGCTCCTAGCTCCTCTGCTAGCTCCTAGCTCCATAGAACACGCCAATACAATTCAAACACATGATCAACACACACAATCACTCAGCCCAAAAGACCGTTCACCTAACCCAAGGTTCATAAAGCTTATATATTTTAAAAAAGTTACGTACATACGCAAAAAAAAGCCAAAGCTGCATACTCACAGTAGCACGTCTGCGTCTTTGTCATCCAAATCAAAGTAATCCTGGTAAGAGTCTGTGTTGTCCCAGTTCTCTACAGGCGTCTGTGTATCCAAATCAAAAGTCCTCCTGGTTAGAGTCTCTGTTATCCGAGTTCTTCCATCTTGACTGCATCTTTCGGGAATGTAAACAAAGAAGCGCCGGCTGTGTACTGTTGTGGCTGACTACGTTCGAAAAATACGTCCATTTCGCACCGACAACTTTCTTCTTTGCTTGCTTGGCTTCCTTCTCCATAATGCAATGAACATGATTGAAACAGATTCACGAACACAGATGTCCAGAATACTGTGGAATTATGAAATGAAAACAGAGCTTTTTCGTACCGGCTTCAATGTGGAAGGCATACCCGTGTTCGTCGGGCTACGTCACGCGCATACGTCATCCTCAGAGGCGTTTCGAACCGGAAGTTTAGCGGCAAATTTAAAATGTCACTTTATAAGTTAACCCGGCCGTATTGGCATGTGTTATAATGTTAAGATTTCATCATTGATATATAAACTATCAGACTGCGTGGTCGGTAGTAGTGGGTTTCAGTAGGCCTTTAACATTGCAACACATGCCAATACGGCCGGGTTAACTTATAAAGTGACATTTTAAATTTCCCGTGAAACTTCCGCTTGAAAACGTCTATGTATGATGACGTATGCGCGTGACGTCACTAGTTAAACGGAAGTATTGGTACACCATTGTATCCAATACAAAAAGCTCGGTTTTCATCTCAAAATTCCACAGTATTCTGGACATCTGTGTTGGCGAATCTTTTGCAATTTGTTTAATGAACAATGGAGACTGCAAAGAAGAAAGCTGTAGGTGGGATCGGTGTATTAGCGGCTGGCTGCAGCAACACAACCAGGAGGACTTTGACTTGGATAGCAGACGCGCTATCCGACGTTAGCCGCCGACCGCATCGATGATCGGGTGAAGTCCTTCGTCGCGCCGTCGATCGCTGGAACGCAGGTGAGCACGGGTGTTGATGAGCAGATGAGGGCTGGCTGGCGTAGGTAGATAGCTAATGTTTTTAGCATAGCTCTGTGAGGTCCCGTTGCTAAGTTAGCTTCAATGGCGTCGTTAGCAACAGCATTTTTAAGCTTCGCCAAGCTGTAAATTATTAACCGTGTATTTACATGTCCGTGGTTTAATAGTATTGTTGATTTTCTGTCTATCCTTCCAGTCAGGGGCTTATTTATTTTGTTTCTATCTGCATTTGAGCCCGATGCTATCACGTTAGCTCAGTAGCTAAAGAGCTTCACCGATGTATTGTCGTGGAGATAAAAGTCACTGTGAATGTCCATTTCGCGTTCTCGACTCTCATTTTCAAGAGGATATAGTATCCCAGGTGGTTTAAAATACAAATCCGTGATCCACAATAGAAAAAGGAGAGAGTGTGGAATCCAATGAGCCAGCTTGTACCTAAGTTACGGTCAGAACTAAAAAAGATACGTCCTGCACTGCACTCTAGTCCTTCACTCTCACGTTCCTCATCCACAAATCTTTCATCCTGGCTCAAATTAATGGGGTAATCATCGCTTTCTCGGTCCGAATCTCTCTCGCTGCTGGTGTAAACAATGGGGAAATGTGAGCAGCCCTCCAGCCTGTGACGTCACGCTACTTCCAGTAGGGGCAAGGCTTTTTTTATCAGCGACCAAAAGTTGCGAACTTTATCGTCGTTGTTCTCTACTAAATCCTTTCAGCAAAAATATGGCAATGTCGCGAAATGATCAAGTATGACACATAGAATGGATCTGCTATCCCCGTTTAAATAAAAAAAAAAAATCATTTCAGTAGGCCTTTAAAGCTGACACTAACTAAGGCGAGACCTTTGTTGTTAGTAGTTTGGTTTTGTGGAAACAGGCATGGAACAAAATGACTGCACGCTTCAAAGTTTGGTTGAAAAAGCAACAGAAGCCTCCAGCGGAGTGCAGGAAATGCAAATCTTTACGAGGCGAACAAGACCGTGACAACAAAACAAACTAAGCAGCTTACTGCGGTGGAGTGACTCACACCAGGTAGGTATGCTGATGCCGTGTACGATAAGAAAGAAGCACAGTGGAGATAGGGCTGCAACTAACGACTCATTTGAATGTCGCCTTGTCATCACCATTAGTTGACTAGTCGGATTATAAAGCGTACACATATTTAATGGCTATCATTTTTCCATCGATCTATAATGCAGCTTAATTTAGTTCAGGCATGTGCTTATAAACAAAGATGACTTATTTATTTATACTATAACTGCTGCTCATTCAGCTGTTACAAAAATTAAAAACGGCCATTAAAATGCTGTTCATTTAAAAGAAAAGAAAGGCAAATTGCTAAAAAAAAATTTAAATAACATTGTTTATGTATAAAAAAAAAATTAAAAAGCAGGTAAAATAGCAGCAATAAAAACAAACAACAAAACAAAAATCTAACCGACTCAAACAGAAAACAAGCATTTTGTATTGATGTAGTTAAAAAGCTGCCCACCTGTATATTGACTATTGATTAATTTACGGTAGTTTTAGCGCTCTAATAGACTCAATGTATAGAATTGTATTATTGATTAATTCTTAACATGTTAGCTATCTAATAAATCAGGCCTGGGCAATTATTTTGCCTCGGGGGGCCAAATTTAGAGAAAAAAATGTGTCTGGGGGCCGGTATATCTATTTTTAGGAACACTAATACAAAACCTCACAATTATGTCTGAATGCTAAAAACGTTATGACAGACCGCCTTAAAAAAACAGAATGGAATATTAATTTTTTTTACTGAATGAGACACCCATTAGAATAAAGAATGTGGGATTTACAATATTAACTATGAAGGATAAAACACTGAATATTGACAACATGTGAACATCACACCCCCTCTCCATCCACATACTTTACAATCAAGCGAAACTGTTCGAATAATTACGTATAAGTTATCACACAACTCTTATGCTTAAAGGCCGTTGCTATAGTTATTATCAATGGTACTGAAGTTGTACTTTGTACCTCAACGCAGACAAAACAGAGACGGGGGCGAAATCACGAGCGTCAGCACATTTCCATTCTGAATAATCACGTGTTGTGTCTACTGGGGGCTGCTTGCATTACCCCTGCCTTCAGAAGCAGCCTCAGTGATGTTAACTAGGGACCTCCTGAATAAATAGAGGAGCACGTGGGGCTCAAATGGGGGTACGCATACCCCTGGGGGTACTTGAAGGGGTACGTGAGATTTTTTTAAAATGTCTGTCAAAAAGAACTGTGAAAAGAAATGCAACAATGCAATATTCAGTGTTGACAGCTAGATATTTTGTGGAAATGTTCCATAAATATTGATGTTAAAGATTTATTTTATTGTGAAGAAATGTTTAGAATTAAGTATGAATCCAGATGGATCTCTATTACAATCCCCAAAGAGGGCACTTTAAGTTGATGATTACTTCTATGTGTAGAAATCTTTATTTATAATTGAATCACTTGTTTATTTTTCAACAAGTTTTTAGTTATTTTTATATCTTTTTTTCCCAAATAGTTCAAGAAAGACCACAAGAAATGAGCAATATTTTGCACTGTTATACAATTTAATAAATCAGAAACTGATGACATAGTGCTGTATTTTACTTCTTTATCTCTTTTTTTCAACCCAAAATACTTTGCAGCTAATCGTTTAGTGGCCCCCCACACATTCTGCAAAAATTGCAAAATTTATAGTATTGCAAAAATTTAAAAAAAAAACATTTTAAAACAGTGGAATGAGGTGAAATCTCACGAGAAAAAGTTGCAATGTTGACACAAAGCTGCCATGCAGGCTGTTTTGTTTTCTTTTGTCTTTGTTTATTTTTATTTTTGCCAATGCTCAAGAAAAAGAAAAAAAATCTATGTTACAATGAATTATTACTTAAAAAATGTCACTTTAAAATGTTTTATGTGGAAAAAATATTGCATATATTGTGTGGTTGTCATATAAAAACATCAAAGTTTTATTTGACAAAAGCGCATAAAACAAACAAAATAATACTTCAAACGTACAATCGACAGATATATCTGAAACTGATCTCGTAATTTAAGTGTGAAAAGTAAAAAAAAATAATAATAAAAATGTATCACTTTATGAGTGGGGGACCTTTTGGTTCCTAAATATATTTAGTGGGATTTTATTTAACTTTTCACTGTGATTACTCAAAAATATTAAAGAATTCAAATCAATGGTGTCCTGCATTATTGATCTTTTAGGGCTCTAATTTCTAAATACTGCATATTTCAGTTTTACTATACAAAACAAAGTTGTCTTTGATAGAAAAGGCATAAAAACCTGTTTGTTTTTTTACTTGATATCAACCTGAAGTTGATATAGAGCAGGGGTCACCAACGCGGTGCCCGCGGGCACCAGGTAGCCCGTAAGGACCAGATGAGTAGCCCGCTGGCCTGTTCTAAAAATAGCTCAAATAGCAGCACTTACCAGTGAGATGCCTCTATTTTTTTAAATTTTATTTATTTACTAGCAAGCTGGTCTCGCTTTGCCCGACATTTTTAATTCTAAGAGAGACAAAACTCAAATAGAATTTGAAAATCCAAGAAAATATTTTAAAGACTTGGTCTTTACTTGTTTAAATAAATTCATTATTTGTTTTACTTTGCCTCTTATAATTTTCAGAGAGACAATTTTAGAGAAAAAATACAACCTTAAAAATGATTTTAGGATTTTTAAACACATATACCTTTTTACCTTTTAAATTCCTTCCTCTTCTTTCCTGACAATTTAAATCAATGTTCAAGTAATTTTTTTTTTTTTATTGTAAAGAATAATAAATACATTTTAATTTAATTCTTCATTTTAGCTTCTGTTTTTTCGACGAAGAATATTTGTGAAATATTTCTTCAAACTTATTATGATTAAAATTATTCTGGCAAACCTAGAAAATCTGTAGAATCAAATTTAAATCTTATTTCAAAGTCTTTTGAATTTCTTTTAACATTTTTGTTCTGGAAAATCTAGAAGAAATAATGATTTGTCTTTGTTAGAAATATAGCTTGGTCCAATTTGTTATATATTCTAACAAAGTGCAGATTGGATTTTAACCTATTTAAAACATGTCATCCAAATTCTAAAATTAATCTTAATCAGGAAAAATTACTAATGATGTTCCATAAATTATTTTTTTTATTTTTTCAAAAAGATTCGAATTAGCTAGTTTTTCCTCTTCTTTTTTTCGGTTGAATTTTGAATTTTAAAGAGTCGAAATTGAAGATAAACTATGTTTCAAAATTTTATTGTCATTTTTTTCGTGTTTTCTCCTCTTTTAAACCGTTCAATTAAGTGTAAATATCATTAATTATTAATAATAACATAGAGTTAAAGGTAAATTGAGCAAATTGGCTATTTTCGGCAATTTATCTAAGTGTGTATCAAACTGGTAGCCCTTCGCATTAATCACTACCCAAGAAGTAGCTCTTGCTTTCAAAAAGGTTGGTGACCCCTGATATAGAGATATACTGTAAAAAATAATAATAATAATTTGACTTATTTTTAACATTTTAATGACTAAGACCCTTTACCTTTGATTGGTCCCCGGGAGCCCTAAAGGTTAAAAAAAAAAAAACTATATATTTTGTTATGGTTTGAAAATGAAAAATATCCAAATGGCCCCCGTACGCTTACATTTTTCCGTGTGTGGCCCTCAGTGGAAAAAGTTTGGACACCCCTGGATTAGGGGGTACTTGAATTAAAATAATGTTCACAGGGGGTACATCACTGAAAAAATGTTGAGAACCACTGCCTTAGAGCGTAGGGTGAAACTGTAACTGAGTGCACAGCCCAATACGTCTCTCCTCATGAGCAAAATTCAACTCTGTCTCTGCCCGATTCCTTCTTCTTGTCTTGTGTAATAGATAGTTTGGTGTTTGAACCTGACAGAAACGCAACAAAAATGCAACAAACATAGCGGAATATGAACGTGAAGGGTAAAAATAAACCACCTACAATCTGATATATGTGATACATCACTAAGATTTAGAACTTTGTTGTAAAAAACTCCTTCCGCGTCTGTCCCTGGCACCCGCATTTCAGGCTGACTCTGTGGAAACGCTCCCCACCCACACTGCTTGGTGCCTCGTCTGAGCTGCTGTGACTTAATTACCGTAGTACTTAATTAGATTACCATAGTAACTAATTAAAATGACCATAGTAACTAGTATATCATGCAAAAGCGCAGATTCCAACCATTGAAATACTTTGTATAGTTCAAGTTACGGTCATCAGAAAACATGACCGCACATCATAATGGCGGCTAAACCTTCAATCTTAAAGATCTAAAAAAATTATTTGGGAATGACTAAAAAACTGGTGTATCAGATGTACTGCCACAAAAAATGTTTTATTGTGGACAATGTCGACTAATCGTTGCGCCCCTAGTGGAGAACGATCACTAAAGCAGTCGCTCTGCACACCACCAAGATGTGTGAATGAAAAAGCCTGCAAATTATCTACTTACTGAAACTGTAGTCCTCTCAATGTTTTACTTGTTTAGTTATTTGCATACCATGTAATGTATTAGTACTAGGGATGTCCGATAATATCGATAAATGCCTTAAAACGTGATATCGGAAATTATCGGTACCGGTTTCAAAAAGTAAAATTTATGACTTTTTAACATAGGAAGTACAGAGCACCAATAAACCTTGAAGGCACTGCCTTCGCGTGCCCAGTCACATAATATCTACGGCTTTTCACACACACACAAGTGAATGCAAGGCATACTTGATGAACAGCCATACAGGTCACACTGAGGGTGGACGTATAAACAACTTCAACACTGTTACAAATATGCGCCACACTGTGAACCCACACCAAAGAAGAATGACAAACACATTTCGGGAGAACATCCGCAACGTAACACAACAGAACAAACACCCAGAACCCCTTGCAGCACTAACTCTTCCGGGACGCAACAATATACACCCCCACTACCCACCTCAACCCCGCCCCACCTACCCCGCCCACCTCAACCTCCTCATGCTCTCTCAGGGAGAGCATGTCCCAAATTCCAAGCTGCTGTTTTGAGGCATGTTAAAAAAAATAATGCACTTTGTGACTTCAATAATAAATATGGCAGTGCCATGTTGGCATTTTTTTTCCCATAACTTGAGTTGATTTATTTTGGAAAACATTGTTACATTGTTTAATGCATCCAGCGGGGCATCACAACAAAATTAGGCATAATAATTAGGGATGTCCAATAATATCGGCCTGCCGATATTATCGGCCGATAAATGCGTTAAAATGTAATATCGGAAATTATCGGTATCGGTTTTTTTATTATCTGTATCGGGATTTTTTGGTTTTTTTTTTATTAAATCAACATAAAAAACACAAGATACACTTACAATTAGTGCACCAACCCAAAAAACCTCCCTCCCCCCATTTCTTTTTGTTATCAATATTCTGGTTCCTACATTACATATCAATATATATCAATACAGTCTGCAAGGGATACAGTCCGTAAGCACACATGATTGTGCTTGCTGCTGGTCCACTAATAGTACTAACCTTTAACAGTTAATTTGACTCATTTTCATTCATTACTAGTTTCTATGTAACTGTTTTTATATTGTTTTACTTTCTTTTTTATTCAAGAAAATGTTTTTAATTTAGTTCTCTTATTTTTTATTTTTTTTAAAAAGTACCTTATCTTCACCATACATGGTTGTCCAAATTAGGCATAATAATGTGTTAATTCCACGACTGCATATATCGGTTGATATCGGTATCGGTTGATATCGGTATCGGTAATTAAAGAGTTGGACAATATCGGAATATCGGATATCGGCAAAAAGCCATTATCGGACATCCCTAATAATAATGTGTTCATTCCACGACTGTATATATCAGTAGATATCGGAATCGGTAATTAAGAGATGGACAATATCGGAATATCGGCAAAAAAGCCATTATTGGACATCTCTAATTTCAACATTTCTGACAACGAAGATTTGCGTCAGCCTGCGACGCAGTCATTTTGATAGTAGGCTAATATAGCTAATATAGACACTTACATCATGTGTTGTCTTCATTATAACACTTATATAAGACTTTTAAAGTCATTTTGATAGTAGGCTAATATAGACACTTACATCATGTGTTGTCTTCATTATAACACTTATACAAGACTTTTAAAGTCATTTTGATAGTAGGCTAATATAGCTAATATAGACACTTACATCATGTGTTGTCTTCATTATAACACTTATATAAGACTTTTAAAGTCATTTTGATAGTAGGCTAATATAGACACTTACATCATGTGTTGTCTTCATTATAACACTTATACAAGACTTTTAAAGTCATTTTGATAGTAGGCTAATATAGCTAATATAGACACTTACATCATGTGTTGCCTTCATTATAACACTTATATAAGACCTTTACATTTTTTGTGGCTCCAGACATTTTTTTTGTTAGTTTTTTCCGTCTAATAAGGCTCTTTTAACATTTGGGGTTGCCGACCCCATGACTTAACCGAACATGACAAGCGAGAACGCATTTTGATTAGGGATGTCCGATAATGGCTTTTTGCCGATATCCGATATTCCGATATTGTCCAACTCTTTAATTACCGATACCGATATCAACCGATACCGATATCAACCGATATATGCAGTCGTGGAATTAACACATTATTATGCCTAATTTGGACAACCAGGTATGGTGAAGATAAGGTACTTTTTTTAAAAATTAGTAAAATAAGATAAATAAATTAAAAACATTTTCTTGAATAAAAAAGAAAGTACAACAATATAAAAACAGTTACATAGAAACTAGTAATGAATGAAAATTAGTAAAATTAACTGTGAAAGGTTAGTACTATTAGTGGAGCAGCAGCACGCACAATCATGTGTGCTTACGGACTGTATCCCTTGCAGACTGTATTGATATATATTGATATATAATGTAGGAAGCAGAATATTAATAACAGAAAGAAACAACCCTTTTGTGTGAATGAGTGTAAATGGGGGAGGGAGGTTTTTTGGGTTGGTGCACTAATTGTAAGTGTATCTTGTGTTTTTTATGTTGATTTAAAAATAAAATAAATTTAAAAAAAACGATACCGATAAAAAAAACGATACCGATAATTTCCGATATTACATTTTAACGCATATATCGGCCGATAATATCGGCAGGCCGATATTATCGGACATCTCTAATTTTGATTCAAGTGGATGAGCTAAATGATGATGAAACGTGCACAGTTGCTTTACTGCATCATTGTTTACCTTTAGGTTCTTTGATCTTATGGTCAGAATGCTTTTTTGTGCCAGCAAAATGAACAAGGAGTAATAATCAGCATTTTTGATGCACTGCGGGTGAACTTCTTTTGCATTCTTGCAATAATAAAATTGCCGACGCACATGTGTCGGCTTTACCAAAGTAGTAACCATGCTTAAACGCCCTTGTGTTATTGATTAACTAAACTTAAACTTAGACTTAGACAGACTTTAATGATCCACAAGGGAAATAGTTCCACACAGTAGCTCAGTTACTAAGGATAATGCAGGTATAAAGTAGACTAAAATGTACCGTAGTAGCAATATAAAATATAACAAATTGTAATATTTACATATTATGTATACAGTATATGATATATACTGATATATTTTTATATAACATATACAATATATAACAATGACCATGTACAATATTACATAACAGCTGCAGCATAAAATAGAGAGTAGATCCAGCAGAAAATTGACTTTATCAGTGAATTCTCAGAGTTTGTTGCTGATCTTGTGACGCACGCAGATAATATAATTATAATGGGGGATTTTAATATCCATATGAATCCCCCATCGGGCCCTCCGTGCGTGGCGCTCCAGACTATAATTGATAGCTGTGGTCTTACACAAATAATAAATGAACCCACGCATCGCAACGGTAATACAATAGATCTAGTGCTTGTCAGGGGCGTCACCACCTCCAAAGTCATGATACTCCCGTACACTAAAGTAATGTGCGATCGTTACCTGATACAATTTGAAGTTCTGACTCAAAGAGAGGTAGTTAACATAGAAGCGGTAATGTAATTATTATTATAATACAACTCATACCTTTTTGTGCATCAATGAGGCCCTACTGGATGATGATTTGGTTGCAAATGTAAAATAACAGCATCTCTATGGAAGCTAAGCGTCAACTATGGAGCCTATCCCCAAATGGTGTCATACAGTGTTTTTCAACCACTGTGCCGCGGCACACTAGTGTACCGTGAGATACAGTCTGGTGTGCCGTGGGAGATTATGTAATTTCACCTAATTGGGTTAAAAATATTTTTTGCAAAATCAGTAATTATAATCCGTTGTTGAGTGTCTATGCTGTCTAGAGCTCGGAAGAGTAACCGTGTAATACTCTTCCATATCAGTAGGTGGCAGCAGGTAGCTAATTGCTTTGTAGATGTCGGGAACGGCGACGATGGTTTGCAGGTAAAACGAGTAGCTAACGCTTAAACCAAAAATAAACAAAAGGTGAGTGCCCCAAAGAAAAGGCATTGGCTATGCAAAACCAAGCTAAAACCGAAAGTAAATAAAAACAGAATGCTGGACGACAGCAAAGACTTACAGCGCGTGGAGCAGCAGACGGCGTCCACAAAGTACATCCATACATGACATGACAATCAACACCAAAATAGGAGAGCAAGACAAGAACTAAAACACTACACACAGGAAAACAGCAAAAAAAAAGTCCAAATAAGTCAGGGTGTGATCTGACAGGTGGTGACAGTACACCTACTTTGAGACAAGAGCTATATTAATGCATGCTTGACTATGGTTTGAATTCATATCCAACAATTGCCAGAATTACCTTTTACTGTCAATATCGGCTGCTGAGTTTGGCAAAGTTTTGGATGACAATGACTGGAAATCAAATAAATGACAGCACTTCTTGTTCAAAGCTTAATCTAACACAGTTTAAGGTTGTCCATCGCACATATTTTACTAAGGCTAAACTTTCCCAAATGTATGCCAACACTGCAGACACATGTAATCGCTGTCAATAGACTCCTGCAAACATGACACGCAAGTTCTGGTCATTTTTCAAACATTTTTAAACATCTTGCAGATGCACAACAATTTGTGCAGAATCGGCTATTTTTGGAATCGCACCAAGCTCTCAAAAAAATTAAGCAGACTTTTAGGGATAGTATCGCCTTTGTATCATTAATAGCTCGCAGAAGGATTTATTTGGAGTGGAAACCACAGTATGGCTTAAGGACCTGATGTTTTTCTTAGATTTCGAGAAAATTAAGTATATTCTGAGGGGTACACCAAAACAACTTGACTTGACCTGGGGCTGCGTAATTAGTTATAGGGGGTGTTATAGAATAGAATAGAAAGTACTTTATTGATCCCTCGGGGAAATTCAGCACCACAGTTCGCTCACAATAAACACTTGGGTATTTTTTACATGTGAATAATATAAATACAGTCTATTATACAGCATTATTCACATGTGAATAACATAAATACTGTCTATTATACAGCATTATTCACATGTGAATAATATAAATACAGTCTATTATACAGCATTATTCACATGTGAATAACATAAATACAGTCTATTATAGAGCATTATTCACATGTGAATAATATAAATACAGTCTATTATAGAGCATTATTCACATGTGAATAACATAAATACAGTCTATTATACAGCATTATTCACATGTGAATAACAAATACTGTCTATTATACAACATTATTCACATGTGAATAATATAAACAGTCTATTACACAGCATTATTCACATGTGAATAACATAAATACAGTCTATTATACAGCATTATTCACATGTGAATAACATAAATACAGTCTATCATATAGCATTATTCACATGTGAATAATATAAATACAGTCTATTATACAGCATTATTCACATGTGAATAATATAAATACAGTCTATTATACAGCATTATTCACATGTGAATAATATAAATACAGTCTATTATACAGCATTACTCACATGTGAATAACATAAATACAGTCTATTATACAGCATTATTCACATGTGAATAATATAAATACAGTCTTTTATAGAGCATTATTCACATGTGAATAATATAAATACAGTCTATTATACAGCATTACTCACATGTGAATAACATAAATACAGTCTATCATACAGCATTATTCACATGTGAATAACATAAATACAGTCTATTATACAGCATTATTCACATGTGAATAATATCAATCAATCAATCACTCAATGTTTATTTATACAGCCCTAAATCACAAGTGTCTCAAAGGGCTGCACAAGCCACAACGACATCCTCGGTACAGAGCCCACATATAAATACAGTCTATTATACAGCATTATTCACATGTGAATAATATAAATACAGTCTATTATACAGCATTATTCACATGTGAATAATATAAATACAGTCTATTATACAGCATTATTCACATGTGAATAACAAAAATACAGTCTATTATACAGCATTATTCACATGTGAATAACAAAAATACAGTCTATTATACAGCATTATTCACATGTGAATAACAAAAATACAGTCTATTATACAGCGTTATTCACATGTGAATAATATAAATACATTATGCATTTACAGTACATGTACAGTCAAAATGAACATATGCATTATACAGTCTGATGGCATGCATTACATACTATACATTACCATTTGCACAATATTAATTTATATTATGTGTTGTCAACTTTTTACTTTGTCATTGCCTGAAATAGATAAATAAATGAAAAAAATTTAATGAAATGGCTGTCGGTATGAAGGACTTCCTGTGTCGTTCTTTTTTTATTTTTAATATAATAAAAATAATTTTATTATATTACTCATATGATTTTTCTGTAATTGTATTTATTTTAGTTTTTTTTACTTAAATTTTTTTGGGGGCTGAAGGGGCTTGGGACAACAACAAAAAAGAGTGTCTGTTTTCTCAGTACCTGTAATATGATTTCCCTATCAAATAAATATTATAAAAAATTAAAACAAACAAAAAAAAAGGTTGAAAAACACTGGTTTGATGCATTCAAGCCTCCTGGGCAACCTTAGTGTTTACAAACACGCAGCAGCTTTTTTTTTTGCAGTGCCATCAACATAAAGGATGTGACGTCACAACCTTGATGTGCGGACACAACATTAGGCACACCTGCATTTAAAAAAACAAAAAAACAAATTTAATATATATATATATATGAGTCTTTCCTAAAACTAGCAGGGATTTTTGCGTAGTGGAGACTTATACGAGTGCCTAAAGAAGTTAAAAAGTTAGTTAAATTGGACTAACTTTTACAAGGGGGGAATTGTCGTGGGTGACCCTGAACGCACCACCGTTAAATACAGCAGCTAGCTAAGCATAAAGCCAGCATACATTCCCTCCTCCCCGCCTATCTTGGCGCTATGTCCCGCAGCGACTCACCCAAAGCTCGGTGCCCCAGTCCATGTTCAGCCCGCTGGCCCAGCCTCACCACCGCCGAGGGAAATACAAAAGAACTTCTCCTGAAGTTGTCTCGGGAGTTTGTCGCAGAGGCGTCGCTTCCTTCAACAAGTCACGTCCACACGCTCACATAATTGGCTCATTAAAGGCCGCGCACAGCTGCTCGTCTAGTTTGTCCAAATATTTTTCATAGCGGAGGGAAAGCGAGATGAAACTGGGTTTCATATCCGCGTCACTCCCAAATCCTTAAAACCCTTAAAGGGCCAGCGCGCAACATTACATGACAGTGTGGGCGGGGCCTGGGCCCAGGGGGCGCGCGCGCGCAGATGTGTGACGTACGGGTGCGACGCGCGCACGTACCGCGTCACGTGACACGCCACGCCACGTACCTTATAAAGTACCTCCGGTAAAGATGTGTATTTACAACTTTAATAATGTATGCATGCTTTGCAAATGAAAAGAAAAAGAAATAAAAAATCTTGTTGTGGAATTTCACAAGAAAAAGGTCACAATTTCACAAGTAAAAGTTAGAATTGTGGCAGTGTTATAATAAAAGTCGTCATTTTACTCGAGGCGAGTCAAAATTTTACAAGAAAAACTGAACATTTGTGCAATGTTATGATAAAAGTTGGAATTTTACAAGCGCATGAGCGGAAAATTCCTTATTATTTTCCTTTTTTTTAATCCTCAGAACCCAACTTTTCAGACCCAGGTTAGAAGAAATAAAATAAGACGATAAAACACAAATAAAAGAAATACAAGCAGAAATAAAATGAATAAGAACTTGTATAAAACATTTTTTTTTAAAAGGCTCCAGCACCCCCCGTGACCCCAAAAGGGACAAGCTGTATAAAATGCATGGATGGATGGACAAGCAGAAATAAAATTTAAAAAAAACGTGTATTAAAAAAATAAAATAAATAAATAAAATAAATAAAAATAAAAATAAAATAAATAAACTTAATTAATAATGAATCCCAGGTGGGATTCATACCACAGAAGAAAAAACATACAATGATAAAACACAAATAAAAGAAATACAAGCAGAAATAAAATAAATAAAAACTTGTATTTAAAAAAATAAAAAAAATTAATTGATGCACACACAATGATTTTGGGCTAAAATAAATCAACTAAATTAATAATCAATATGTTTCTTATCCCAGGGGGATCCATATCACAGATTAAATAAAATAAGATGATAAAACACAAATAAAAGAAATACAAGCAGAAATAAAATAAATAAAAACTTGTATTAAAAAAATAAAATAAATAAATAAAATGTATGTACACGCAATGATTTTGTGCTAAAATAAATAAACTTAATTAATAATGAATCCCAGGTGGGATCCATACCACAGAAGAAAAAACATACAATGATAAAACACAAATAAAAGAAATACAAGCAGAAATAAAATAAATAAAAACTTGTATTTTAAAAAAAAAAAATTAATTGATGTACACACAATGATTTTGGGCTAAAATAAATCAACTAAATTAATAATCAATATGTTTCTTATCCCAGGGGGATCCGTATCACAGAATAAATAAAATAAGACGATAAAACACAAATAAAAGAAATACAAGCAGAAATAAAATAAATAAAAACTTGTATTAAAAAAAAAACTTAAATAGATGTACACACAATGATTTTGTGCTAAAATAAATCAACTTAATTAATAAGGAATATGTTTCTTATCCCAGGTGGGATCCATATCACAGAAGAAATAAAAATAAGACGATAAAACACAAATAAAAGAAGTACAAGCAAAATAAAATAAATAAAAACGTGTATAAAAATTTAAAAAAAGGCTCCAGCACCCCCCGTGACCCCAAAAGGGACAAGCGGTATAAAATGGATGGATGGATGGACAAGCACAAATAAAATAAATAAAAACTTGTATTAAAAAATTTTTTAAAAATTTAAATGTAGGTACACACAATGATTTTGTGCTAAAATAAATAATTTTAATTAATAATGAATATTTTTCATATCCCAGGGGGGACCCACATCACAGAAGAAATAAAAATAAGACGATAAAACACAAATAAAAGAAATACAAGCAGAAATAAAATAAATAAAAACTTGTATAAACATTAAAAATATATATTTAATGTACACACAATGATTTTGTGCTAAAATAAATAAACTTAATTAATAATGAATATGTTTCTTATCCCAGGGGGGACCCATATCACAGAAGAAATAAAAATAAGATGATAAAACACAAATAAAAAAAATACAAGCAGAAATAAAATAAATAAAAACTTGTATAAAAATTTAAAAAAAAGCTCCAGCACCCCCCGTTGACCCCAAAAGAGACAAGCAGTAGAAAATGGATGTATGGATGGATGGATGGACAAGCAGAAATAAAATAAATTAAAAACTTGTATTAAAAAAAATTAAAAATAAATACAATTTATGTACACACAATGATTTTGTGCTAAAATAAATAAACTTAATTAATAATGCATATGTGTCTTATCCCAGGGGGGATTCATATCACAGAAGAAATAAAATAAGACGATAAAACACAAATAAAAGAAATAAAAGTAGAAATAAAATAAATAAAAACTTGTATGAAAATTTAAAAAATATATTTAATGTACACACAATGATTTTGTGCAAACAAAGATCAACTAAATTAATAATCAATATGTTCCTTATCCCAGGGAGGATCCATATCACAGAAGAAATAAAATAAGACGATAAAACACAAATAAAAGAAATAAAAGCAGAAATAAAATAAATAAAAACTTGTATAAACATTAAAAATATATATTTAATGTACACACAATGATTTTGTGCTAAAATAAATAAACTTAATTAATAATGAATATGTGTCTTATCCCAGGGGGGATTCATATCACAGAAGAAATAAAATAAGACGATAAAACACAAATAAAAGAAATAAAAGCAGAAATAAAATAAATAAAAACTTGTATAAAAATTTAAAAAATATATTTAATGTACACACAATGATTTTGTGCAAACAAAGATCAACTAAATTAATAATCAATATGTTCCTTATCCCAGGGAGGATCCATATCACAGAAGAAATAAAATAAGACGATAAAACACAAATAAAAGAAATACAAGCAGAAATTAAAAAAAAATAAAAACTTGTATAAACATTTAAAAAAGGCTCCACCACCCCCCGTGACCCCAAAAGGGACAAGCGGTAGAAAATGGATGGATGGATGGAGAAGCAGAAATAAAATAAATAAAAACTTGTATTTAAAAAAAAAATAATAATTATGTACACACAATGATTTTGTGCTAAAATAAATAAACTTAATTAATAATAAATATGTTTCTTATCCCAGGTGGGATCCATATCACAGAAGAAATAAAATAAGACGGTAAAACACAAATAAAAGAAATACGAGCAGAAATAAAATAAATAAAAGCTTGTATAAAAAAAAATAAAAACAAATGTACACACAACGATTTTGTGCTAAAATAAATAAACTAAATTAATAATGAATGTGTTTCTTATCCCAGGTGGGATTCATATCACAGAAGAAAAAACATACAACAATAAAACACACATAAAAGAAATACAAGCAGAAATAAAATAAATAAAAATGTGTGTAAAAAAAAATAGATGTACACACAATGATTGTGTGCTAAAATAAATAAAATTAATAATGAATATGTTTTTATCCCAGGTGGGATTCATATCACAGAAGAAAAAACATATAATGATAAAACACACATAAAAGAAATACAATAAGAAATAAAATAAATAAAACTTGTATAAAAAATAAAAAAAAATATGTACACACAATGATTTTGTGCTAAAATAAATAAACTAAATTAATAATCAATATGTTTCTTATCCCAGGGAGGATCCATATCACACAAGAAAAAACATACAACAATAAATCACAAATAAAAGAAATACAAGCAGAAATAAAATAAATAAAAGCTTGTATTAAAAAAATAAAAATAAAATAGATGTACACACAGTGATGTTGTGCTAAAATAAATCAACTTAATTAACAATGAATATGTTTCTTATCCCAGGTGGGATCCATATCACAGAAGAAAAAACATACAACGATAAAACACAAATAAAAGAAATACAAGCAGAAATAAAATAAAAACTTGTATTAAAAAAATAATTGAAAAAATGATGTACACACAATGATTTGGTGCAGATCACACACACACACACACACACACACACACACACACACACACAAACACACGCATGCACACACACACAGAAAATTCCACAAAATGTACTATTTTCCTTTTTTTTTATCCTCAGAACCCAAATTTTCCACTACAGAGGGCCCCGGGGCCCCACTCAATTATTAACACTGAAAATAATCATCTTAGACTTAGACTTAGACAAACTTTATTGATCCACAAGGGAAATGGTTCCACACAGCAGCTCAGCTACAAAGGATGGAAAGGGTAAGGATGGAAAGGATAATGCAGGTATAAAGTAGACTAAAAATGGACAGTAGTAGCAATATAAAATATAACATATTTATGTAAAATGTACATATTATATACACAGTGTATAACATGTACTAATATATTATATTATATTATATACAATATATAACAAATTACCATATACATTATAAACAAAAGCGGTATAGCTCGGTTGGTAGAGCGGCCGTGCCAGCAACTTGAGGGTTCCAGGTTCGATGCCCGCTTCCGCCATCCTAGTCACTGCCGTTGTGTCCTTGGGCAAGACACTTTACCCACCCACACTGCTTTAAATGGAACTTAGATATTGGATTTCCCTGTGTAAAAGCACTCTGAGTCACTAGAGAAAAGCGCTATATAAATATAACTCACTTGACTTCAAAGAGAGGTAGCAAACATAGAAGTGGTCAGCTGTTGTCCTTCCAGTCCAGTCAAGTGGACTCCCAGGTCCTTGTACTGCACCTCCCGGCCCTGGATCTTGATGGGCTCCACAGGGGTCAGTCTCTCCTTGAAGTCCATGACCAGCTCTTTGGTCTCGTCCAAGAACCTTACACCGGATTTTACCTGTATCTAATCATTATATCTACTTACTGTATATTTTACAACCTTGTCAAAGGATATGAAAGCATGCGTTAATCATAAAGATTGGCATACAAACGATGCAAAGATAAAAAAGGTAAGTTTTAGTTAAAAAAAATTGTTTACTATTTTTGTTTGTAATTGGTTTTTAATCTTCATTATTTACCTTCAGTTATTACAGTATGTCTCTATATACATATTTAATTAGTGCACACAGATTATTGTATTTGTTACCTTCTTGAGACCTCCGAGAAAAATGCCTACCTCTTTAGGACCAGCCTTTCTAGTTATATAAAGATGTGTATTTACCACATTAATAATATATGCAAATATTTAAAAAAATTAAGCTTTTAGTAAAACATTTTTTAATGAATTTTTTGTTTGTAATTGGTTTTTAATCTTCATTATGTACCTTAAGTTATTACAGTATGTCTCTATGTACTTATTTAATTTTTTACATTCATTTTGGCCAAAGGGGACGCATTTCTTACACACACTTGTTATTTCATATGTTGACCAGAGAGGGGGAGCACTTTTAAAAGCGACACACAGTCCATTTGAAAAGTCCCTCCTTTTTGGGACCACCCTCATTTTGATAGATGTCACCAGCAGGGGGTGCAAATGAGACATTGTCTATTAGATGCAATGTTATTATGTCATCACTTGTTCACACCTCCTCATATGAAGATACTTTTCCTTCTTCGTGTCTCAAGAAGGCTAGAAATACAAGAACACACACACACACACACACACACACACACACACACACACACACTCTCTCTCTCTCTTGTATTTCTTACCTTCTTGAGACCTCCAAAAAATGCCTACCTTTTTAGGACCACCCTTTCCAGATATATAAAAATTTGTATTTACAACATTATTAATATATACATACTATGCAAATATAAAAAAGGTAAGCTTTTAGTAATTTCTTTTTTTTTTTTTTGTAATTGGTTTATAACCTTCATTATTTACTTCAAGTTATCTCTATATACGTATTTTTTTAATTTTTTTAAAATTAATTTTAAATTTAATTTTAATTAATTTCAATTTCTTACACACACTTGTTATTTCATATGTTGACCAGAGGGGGTGCACTTTTAAAAACGACACACAGTCAATTCGGGGATGAATAGGGAAGTCCTTCTTTAGCTGCCGTCTTGTTTTATCATATATTGCTGCGTTTGCACCTGTCAATGTTTACTTTTGTATGCGCATTAAATCAACAAAAAAAATCCCGACTTTGGAGCAATGTTCACGGACTCTAGTATTTGACTCTCTATTAGATGCAATGGTTTTCCTTATAGAGACCGGTCCTCAAATAGAAGGTACTTTTCCTTGTTGATGTCTCAAGAAGGGTAGAAATAGAAGAACACACACACACACACACACACACACACACACACACACACACACACACACACACACACACACACACACACACACACACGCACACACGCACACACACACACACACACACACACACACACACACACACACACACACACACACACACACACACACACACACACACACACACACACACACACACACACACACAGGTTCCACTACAGTGCACTGAATAGTGTACCAGTTAAGTCAGTGTACTTATTGACTACAGTACAGATGTACTAGTACACTTATGACATTATTAGGTCAAATAAAAGAGTTTGACAAGGCATGTTAGTAATAAACATGTAATATTTCATAATGTCCTCCACAGAGACATGACCACATTCCTAGCAGTGCAATTTTGAAGGCAGCAGACATGTCTTCTGTCATGTGGAGTCCTATAGCGCCACTTAGTGGTCCTCACTAAACAGTGCAAAGATGCTCGTCAAAGATAGCACTATACTGTTTTTAAGGACCTTTACTTTTTTTTTACTGTCTTGGGGTAAAAATGCTACTCAAAGATCCTCCTTATAACGGGAGTTTTTTGTTTTTTTTAAATATAAAGAATCTGCTACAAAATTTCCAGTCAAAGATCCTGTATGTACCTGGAGAACTCTTCTGTTTTAAGGACCTACTGCAAAAGTAATGTCTGTAAGAGCTTCTAAATAACAGCTAATAATAATATAATAATAAATAATAATAATATAATAACAATAATAATAATAATAATAATAATAATATAATAATAATAATACATATTGAATATATTGAATATAATAATAATAATAATTATTATTATTATAGCTTCTAAATACTGCAAAAATACAAATAAAAGATATGGCAGAATCACTCTGCTGTTTTTAAGGACCTATTACAAAAGTGCAAGTCAAAGATCTTCTAGATAACAGGAGTGTTTGCTCTTTTCAAAGAACCTTCTGCAAAAAAACTGGTCAAAGATCTTATATGATAGGACTATGCAGCTCTTTTAATGACCCACTCCAAAAATGTTAGTCAAAGATCCTGTATATAACAGGAATAGTCTTCTGCTTTTAGTGACCTGGTGCACAAGCACCAGTCAAAGAACTTCTAAATTAGAAAAGTGTGTTCCTGTTTTCAATAATCTGCTGGAAAAACACAAGTCAAAGATATGACCAAAACACTTTGTTGTTTTTTGAGAACCTACTACAGAATTGCAAGTCAAAGAGCTTCTAAATTAGAAAAGTGGGTTGCTGTTTTTGGGAATCGGGTGCAAAAACACAAGTCAAAGATATGACCAAAACACTTAGTTGTTTTAAGTACCTACTGCAAAAGTGCCAGTCAAAGAGCTTATAGATTACAAAAGTGTGTTGCTGTTTTTGGGAATCTGCTGGAAAAACACAAGTCAAAGATATGACCAAAACACTTTGTTGTTTTTAAGAACTTACTGCAAAAGTGCCAGTCAAAGAGCTTCTAAATTAGAAAAGTGTGTTGCTGTTTTCGGGAACCTGCTGGAAAAACACAAGTCAAAGATATGACCAAAACACTTTGTTGTTTTTAAGTACCTACTACAGAAGAGCAAGTCAAAGAGCTTCTGGATAACAGGAGTGTGTTGCTGTTTTTGGGAATCTACTGGAAAAACACAAGTCAGAAATATGACCAAAACACTTAGCTGTTTTTAGGTATCTACTGCAAAAGCGCCAGTCAAACAGGTTCTAAATTAGAAAAGAGTGTTGCTGTTTTGGGGAATCTGCTGGAAAAACACAAGTCAAAGATATGACCAAAACACTTTGTTGTTTTTAAGTACCTACTGCAAAAGTACCAGTCAAAGAGCTTCTAAATTAGAAAAGTGTGTTGCTGTTTTTTTAGAATCTGCTGGAAAAACACAAGTCAAAGATATGACCAAAACACTTTGTTGTTTTTAAGAACCTACTTCAGAAGTGCAAGTCAAAAACCTTCCAGATAACAGGAGTGTGTTGCTGTTTTTGGGAATCTACTGGAAAACCACAAGTCAAAGATATGACCAAAACACTTTGTTGTTTTTAAGAACTTACTGCAAAAGCACCAGTTAAAGAGCTCCTAAATTACAAAAGTGTGTTGCTGTTTTTGGGAATCTACTGGAAAACCACAAGTCAAAGATATGACCAAAACACTTTGTTGTTTTTAAGAACTTACTGCAAAAGCACCAGTTAAAGAGCTTCTAAATTACAAAAGAGTGTTTCTGTTTTTGGGAATCTGCTGGAAAAACACAAGTCAAATATATGACCAAAACATTGTGTTGTTTTTAAGAACCTACTGCAAAAGTGCCAGTCAAAGAGCATCTAAAATAGAAAAGTGTGTTGCTGTTTTTGGGAATCTGCTGGAAAAACACAAGTCAACAATATGACCAAAACACTTTGTTGTTTTTAAGAACCTACTACAGAATTGCAAGTCAAAGAGCTTCTAGATAACAGGAGTGCGTTTCTGTTTTTGGGAATCTACTGGAAAAACACAAGTCAAAGATATGACCAAAACACTTTGTTTTTTTTAAGTACCTACCGCAAAAGCATCAGTCAAAGAGCTTCTAAATGAGAAAAGTGTGTTGCTGTTTTTTTAGAATCTGCTGGAAAAACACAAGTCAAAGATATGACCAAAACACTTTGTTGTTTTTAGGTATCTTCTGCAAAAGCGACAGTCAAAGAGCTTCTAAATTACAAAAGAGTGTTGCTGTTTTTGGGAATCAGCTGGAAAACCACAAGTCAACGATATGACCAAAACACTTTGTTGTTTTTAAAAACCTACTACAGAATTGCAAGTCAAAGAGCTTCTAGATAAAAGGAGTGTGCTTCTGTTTTTGGGAATCTGCTGGAAAAACACAAGTCAAAGATATGACCAAAACACTTTGTTGTTTTTAAGAACCTACTACGGAATTGCAAGTCAAAGAGCTTCTAGATAACAGGAGTGTGTTTCTGTTTTTGGGAATCTGCTGGAAAAACACAAGTCAACGATATGACCGCAACACTTTGCTATTTTTGAGGACCTACTACAGAGGTGCTAGTCAAAGAGCTTCTAAAGGCAGGAGTGTTTTGTTGCTTTGAAGGTAAGCACTACTCAGAGGGGACAAATGTGTCTTTTATTATTAATTCTAGTCTATAAACAGACGTCACAATGTTTTTTTTGGGAGCAATTTTTGGGGATGATTTTATTGAAATGTCCAAATGAGAAAACATGAACTTAAAAAGGAAGTATTTGTAGCATGTTGAAAGCAGTGTTCACCTCAGCTCAGGAAGTGGGCTTGACCATCATGAGGACCCGCCTGAGGGAGTAGGAGCCGCCATGGAACTCCGCCCAGTACATGCCGTCCTGGTAGCGGCTGCGATAGTGACCGCCCCGATACCACACGCCGTTGAGGTTGGAGTGGGCGCACGTGTGGTACCACCAGCCTCCTTTCTGGTAGTGAGCACAGTTACCTGCGGACACAAGCCACACCTCACTGACCCTCCCACTCACGCGTGACGTAGATGCGCACCTGTGTAGCTGTCCTTGTCCCGGTCCAGAGTGGTGAAGGCCTTGTTGTTGTGCCAGGAGAGAGAATCGCCAGCGTTGCCGCGATACTGTCCCAAACGCAGTCGATACCAGTCGCTCTCCGCCTCCAGCCGGAAGCTGTCATACTCGGCGAACACCTGCCGGCCCTGCCAGTCCTCCAGGACCACGCGCAGCTTGTACTGGGCTTGTTTGGTCAGCCAGTACAGGTGCTCCAGTCCTAGCCAGTACTCCCCGTCCAGGTTCCCAAAGCCTTGCTGTAAGATACTGGTGTCAAAGTGGTTTGCACTGAGGGCCACGTGGCCCCAGAGGGCCGCTTCTAACAGTGAATACTATTATTACACCATTTTTATGCATTTTATTAGTAGATTTTGGTAGCACTTTACTAACATGCAAATTAGTAACATATTGGCTCTTAATTAGTCATTATTAGGTACTTATTAATGCCTTATTCTGCATGGCCTTATTATACAACCCTAACCCTAACCCTAACTCTCTAACCCCAACACCAACCCCAACCCTAACCCTAACCCTAACCTTAACCCTAACCCCAACCCCAACCCCAACTTCAACCCCAACCCTAACCCTAGCCCTAACCCTAACCCAAACCTAACCCCAACCCTAACCCTAACCCTAACCCTATTATTACAACATTTTGTATGCATTTTATTAGTAGATTTTGGTAACACTTTAGTATGGGGAACATATTCACCATTAATTAGTTGCTCATTAACATGCAAATTAGTAACATATTGTCTCTTAATTAGTCATTATTAAGTACTTATTAATGCCTTATTCTGCATGGCCTTATTATACAACCCTAACCCTAACCCTAACTCTCTAACCCCAACTCCAACCCCAACCCTAACCCTAACCCTAAACCTAACCCTAACCCCAACCCCAACCCCAACTTCAACCCTAATCCTAACCCTAACCCTAACCCCAACCCTAACCCCAACCCTAACCCTATTATTACACCATTTTGTATGCATTTTATTAGTAGATTTTGGTAGCACTTTAGTATGGGGAACATATTCACCATTAATTAGTTGCTTATTAACATGCAAATTAGTAACATATTGTCTCTGAATTAGTCATTATTAAGTACTTATTAATGCCTTATTCTGCAGGGCCTTATTATACAACCCTAACCCTAACCCTAACCCTTATTATACAACCCTAACCCTAACCCTAACTCTCTAACCCCAACTCCAACCCCAACCCTAACCCTAACACTAACCTTAACCCTAACCCCAACCCCAACCCTAATCCTAACCCTAATCCTAACCCTAACCCTAAAACTAACCCCAACCCTAACCCTAACCCTATTATTACATCATTTTGTATGCATTTTATTAGTAGATTTTGGTACCACTTTAGTATGGGGAACATATTCACCATTAATTAGTTGCTCATTAACATGCAAATTAGTTACATATTGTCTCTTAATTAGTCATTATTAAGTACTTATTAATGCCTTATTCTGCATGGCCTTATTATACAACCCTAACTCTGTAACACCAACTCCAACCCCAACCCTAACCCTAACCCTAACCCTAGCCTTAACCCTAACCCCAACCCCAACTTCAACCCCAACCCCAACCCTAATCCTAACCCTAAACCTAACCCTAACCCTAACCCTAACCCCAACCCTAACTCTAACCCTATTATTACACCATTTTGTATGCATTTTATTAGTAGATTTTGGTAACACTTTAGTATGGGGAACATATTCACCATTAATTAGTTGCTAATTAACATGCAAATTAGTTACATATTGGCTCTTAATTAGTCATTATTAAGTACTTATTAATGCCTTATTCTGCTGGGCCTTATTATACAACCCTAACCCTAACCCTAACCCTAACCTTAACTCTAACTCTCTAACCCCAACTCCAACCCCAACCCTAACCCTAACCTTAACCCTAACCCCAACCCCAACTTCAACCCCAACCCTAATCCTAACCCTAACCCTAACCCTAACCCCAACCCTAACCCTAACCCTATTATTACACAATTTTGTATGCATTTTATTAGTAGATTTTGGTAACACTTTAGTATGGGGAACATATTCACCATTAATTATTTGCTTATTAACATGCAAATGAGTAACATATTGTCTCTTAATTAGTCATTATTAAGTACTTATTAATGCCTTATTCTGCATGGCCTTATTATACAACCCTAACCCTAACCCTAACTCTCTAACCCCAACTCCAACCCCAACCCTAACCCTAACCCTCTAACCCCAACTCCAACCCCAACCCTAACCCTAACCCTAACCCCAACCCCAACTTCAACCTCAACCCTAACCCTAACCCTAACCCTAACCCTAACCCCAACCCTAACCCTAACCCTATTATTACATCATTTTGTATGCATTTTATCAGTAGATTTTGGTAACACTTTAGTATGGGGAACATATTCACCATTAATTAGTTGCTTATTAACATGCAAATGAGTAACATATTGGCTCTTAATTAGTCATTATTAAGTACTTATTAATGCCTTTAATCTGCATGGCCTTATTATACAACCCTAACCCTAACCCTCTAACCCCAACTCCAACCCCAACCCTAACCCTAACCCTAACCCCAACCCCAACCCTAACCATAACCATAACCCCAACCCTAACCCTAACCCTAACCCTATTATTACATCATTTTGTATGCATTTTATCAGTAGATTTTGGTAACACTTTAGTATGGGGAACATATTCACCATTAATTAGTTGCTTATTAACATGCAAATGAGTAACATATTGACTCTTAATTAGTCATTATTAAGTACTTATTAATGCCTTTAATCTGCATGGCCTTATTATACAACCCTAACTCTAACCGTAACTCTCTAACCCTAACCTTAACCCTAACCCTAACCCCAACCCCAACCCTAACCCTAACCCTAACCCTAACCCTAACCCCAACCCTAACCCTAACCCTCTAACCCTAACCAAAACCAGAACCAAATTACTCTAAATGAAGTCTTTCTTACTTACAATATGTTCCCCTAGTGTCCAAATAACTCTAAATTAAGTCTTTGTTACTTACAATATGTTGTCCTAGTGTCCAAATAACTCTTAATTAAGTCTTTGTTACTTACAATACGTTGCCCTTGTGTCCAAATAACTCTTAATTAAGTCTTTGTTACTTACAATATGTTGCCCTCGTGTCCAAATAACTCTTAATTAAGTCTTTGTTACTTAGAATATGTTCCCCTAGTGTCCAAATAACTCTTAATTAAGTCTTTGTTACTTACAATATGTTGCCCTTGTGTCCAAATAACTCTTAATTAAGTCTTTGTTACTTACAATATGTTCCCCTAGTGTCCAAATAACTCTTAATTAAGTCTTTGTTACTTACAATATGTTCCCCTAGTGTCCAAATAACTCTTAATTAAGTCTTTGTTACTTACAATATGTTCCCCTAGTGTCCAAATAACTCTTAATTAAGTCTTTGTTACTTACAATATGTTCCCCTAGTGTCCAAATAACTCTTAATTAAGTCTTTGTTACTTACAATATGTTCCCCTAGTGTCCAAATAACTCTTAATTAAGTCTTTGTTACTTACAATATGTTCCCCTAGTGTCCAAATAACTCTTAATTAAGTCTTTGTTACTTACAATATGTTCCCCTAGTGTCCAAATAACTCTTAATTAAGTCTTTGTTACTTACAATATGTTCCCCTAGTGTCCAAATAACTCTTAATTAAGTCTTTGTTACTTACAATATGTTGCCCTAGTGTCCAAATAACTCTTAATTAAGTCTTTGTTACTTACAATATGTTGCCCTCGTGTCCAAATAACTCTTAATTAAGTCTTTGTTACTTACAATATGTTCCCCTAGTGTCCAAATAACTCTTAATTAAGTCTTTGTTACTTACAATATGTTCCCCATACTAAAGTGTTACCTATATATATTTTTAAGTGAAGTGAATTATATTTATATAGCGCTTTTCTCTAGTGACTCAAAGCGCTTTACATTGTGAAAGCCAATATCTAAGTTCCATTTTAAGCAGTGTGGGTGGCACTGGGAGCAGGTGGGTCAAGTGTCTTGCCCGAGGACACAACGGCAGTGACTAGGATGGCAGAAGCGGGGCTCGAACCTGGAACCCTCAAGTTGCTGGCACGGCCACTCTACCAACGAGGCTATACCACCCCAGTATAAGTACAGTGTAGTACTTGACACCTTCTATGTTAGTTATTTATCTTTGTTTTTAATGTCTATTTTCTGCTGGATTTACTCTCTATTTTATGCTGCAGCTGTCACATATACTGTAATATTGTCGTCATGTGCGTACATGGTCATTTTTTTATTTTGTATATATGATATAGACATAATATAATATAATATGTACAGTATGTATAATATACTGTACATATATTATGTAAATATTACGTATATATGTTATATTTTATATCGCTATATTTAGTCTATTTATACCTGCATTGTCCTTTCCATCCTTACACTTTCCATCCTTTGTAACTGAGCTACTGTGTGGAACAACTTCCCTTGTGGATCAATAAAGTTTGTCTAAGTCTAAAATAAAATAAAAAATAAATATAAAAATAAAATAAAATATAAAAAAATATATATATATAAAAAAAATAAAAAATAAAAAATAATAATAATAATGTAAAGTAAGTATAATGTTTAAAGTATAATGGGAAAAAAAAGGTAAATTGCAAATAATTTTACCTCAAAATGTAGTGTATATTACTGTAAATGGAAAAACAGTACTGCTGTTTTTATGGTAAAAAAAAAAAAAAAGGCAGCTCAGTTGCCAGAATTTTACTGTAAAATGTACATTAGTTTTTTTACTGTACATTTTTTTTTTAAAAACAACAAACATCCACTGTAATGATACAAGTACAAAAGCGTATCTAGTCGATACTACTATAATTACATCGTCACACAATCTTTTTTCATTTTTAAAAAATTCATATTATGTTCATAAACTCAGTAAATATGTCCCTGGACACATGAGGACTTTGAATATGACCAATGTATGATCCTGTAACTACTTGGTATCGGATCCATACCTAAATGTGTGGTATCATCCAAAACTAATGTAAAGTATCAAAGAAGAGAAGAATAAGTGATTATTACATTTTAACAGAAGTGTAGACAGAACATGTTAAAAGAGAAAGTAAGCAGATATTAACAGTAAATGAAAAAGTAGATTAATAATCAATTTTTACAGTTTGTCCCTCATAATGTTGACAAAATAATAGGTGTATAAATGACACAATATGTTACTGCATACGTCAGCACACTAATTAGTCTTCTTTTTGTTTACTTACTACTAAAAGACAAGTTGTCTAGTACGTTCACTATTTTATTTAATTACAAAATGTTAATAATGAACATATGTTTGATTTAACGTCAGATTTTTTGTTCAAATAAAGCCGATAATGCCATTTTTTGTGGTCCCCTTTATTGAAAAGTCAAAGTTAAAGTACCAATGATTGTCACACACACACACACACAAGGTGTGGTGAAATTACCCTCTGCATTTGACCCATCACCCTTGATCACCCCCTTGGGAGGTGAGGGGAGCAGTGAGCGGCAGCGGTGTCCGCGCCCGGGAATAATTTTTTGGTGATTTAACCCCAATTCCACCCCTTGATGCTGAGTGCCAAGCAGGGAGGTAACGGGTCACATTTTTTATAGTCTTTGGTATGACTCGGCCGGGGTTTGAACTCACGACATACCCATCACAAAACGGACACTCCAGCATTTAGAAAAGTATGGTATTTTGGTACCGGAACCAAAATAATGGTATCGGTACATCCTTAATCCCGGTTATGCAAAACCCAAGTAGAGTATCCACTGCTAATCAGGAGGATATTCAGGGTGGTCATTTATTTGCTTCAATGTTTATTTTGGAATGTGCAGTTTCAACCTAGCGGTTTGTTTTTTTGGGGGGCTTGATTTACCTTATACTGCTCCCAGTTCCTGAAGAAGTTGACAGATCCGTCCTGCCTCCTCTGGAAGACGGTCCAGCCTCCCTGAGCCTGGTTCTGCTCACACCAGGCCTGCACCAGCCGGTTGGCACTCTGCAGGCGCAGCAGGTAGATCCCGCTGGTCGTCTCGCCGGATTCCAGGACGTTTTGGCAGTCTCGCCACGGCCCTGAGTTGTGAGACAAGCATCCCCATTTAGTTTCAATGTCTCGGGGGGGGGGAGTCCACGATAAGAGAGTGAAGGAATGTGTGGAAGCGGGACAGCGAGTGGTAATGCCTAATGATCATCCCAACAACGTGAAGGTGAATTCCAGGCCAATACGGTGGTGGCCTCACTCTCAATCTTCTGTCTGGTAATTGCAAACATTCTGATAAGGCAGTTTGACATTCCCAGAGAGATAAGACTCCCCCACAAGTAGGTCACTGACTCCATCAGCATCTGCTGGACTTACAAACATGACAGGATGTGAACAAAAGTATCATTTCACCCTCTTTCCAACACCGGAGGCATACCGGAGACTTAAAGCAGGGGTGTTCAAAGTGCGGCCCGGGGGCCATTTGCGATAATACTAATAATAATAGATTTTATTTGTAAAAAAACACTTTACATTGAGTAAACAACCTCAAAGTGCTACAGTGTATTAAAATTTTTTTTTTTAAAAAGATAATAAAAAAAATAAAAAATATAAACTACAACAGCCAAATAGCTAAAACTAGTATGCATATATCTAAAAAAAAGGCTTTTTTTAAAAAGAAGGGGTTTTAAGCCTTTTTTAAAAGCATTCACAGTCTGTGGTGCCCTCAGGTGGTCAGGGAGAGCGTTCCACAGACTGGGAGTGGCGGAGCAGAAAGCCCGGTCTCCCATTGTTCGTAGCTTTGTCCTCGGAGGTTGGAGGAGGTTAGCATGTCCGGAGGATTTGGGGGTGAGTAATTATTTGAGGTAGAGGGGGGGGGGGCATTTCCATGGAAGCACTGGTGGGTTAGTAGGGAGACTTTGTATTCAACCCTGAGTGGAACAGGAAGCCAGTGAAGGGATTTGAGAGTTGGTGTGATATGGTCGTATTTCCGCACTCTCATCAGGATCCTAGCAGGTATGTATTGCAGTTTCTGGATGTTCTTGCTGGGGATCCCCACAAGAAGTGCGTTGCAGTAGTCTAGATCAGTGGTCCCCAACCACCGGGCCGTGGACCGATTGGTACCGGGCCGCGGCCGCACAAGAAATAAAAATAAATAAAAAGAATAAAAATATATATATTTTTTTAAAAATTAAATCAACATAAAAACACAATATATACATTATATATCAATATAAATCAATACAGTTTGCAGGGATACAGTCTGTAAGCACACATGATTGTATTTCTTTATTACAAAAAAAAAAACCATAACCCCCCTGGTCTAGATCCTCCAACCATCCTCATCCCCCCGCCATGCCTCCCCGCAAGACAATCCCCCTAAGTCTTATATACGTGTGAGTGTGTGTACTATAAGTAGGAGAAGTAGAGGGCCCGGACACCGGCCGGAAATGCATAATAAAGAAGGAAGAAAACAAAAATAAGTCGCACTGGAGTATAAGTCGCATTTTTGGGGGAAATGTATTTGATAAAAGCCAACACCAAGAATAGACATTTGAAAGGCAATTTAAAATGTCTAAAGAATAGTGAACAACAGGCTGAATAAGTGTACGTTATATGAGGCATAAATAACCAACTGAGAACGTGCCTGGTATGTTAACGTAACATATTATGGTAAGAGTCATTCAAATAACTATAACATATAGAACATGCTATATGTTTACCAAACAATCTGTCACTCCTAATCGCTAAATCCCATGAAATTTTATACGTCTAGTCTCTTACGTGAATGAGCTAAATAATATTTGATATTTTACGCTAATGTGTTAATCATTTCACACATAAGTCGCTCCTGAGTATAAGTCGCACCCCCGGCCAAACTATGAAAAAAACTGCGACTTATAGTCCGAAAAAAACGCTATTTTACGTGGCCCGCGAAAGCCTGGAAATAATATGTGTTAATAAAATGCTTCATCTTTTCTTACTAAATATATTTGTTCTTTCCCCTTTTGACATTAAAAATCATATACTGCATGCAATTGCATATCTTTTCAAATTCAATATTATCAGAATCGAAATATTATATTATCATTATTCCAAAAATATTTCTTTATAAATAAAGATAAATACTGTACTTAAATATCCACTTGACTTATGATTTCAAAACAAATGATCAATCAAATTGTAGACTGTAAAATTGACAATAGATTTTACGGTTAAATTCCGCCGACTGAGTTTGTTACCGTAAAATCAACTTTGGTACTGTTTTTTTTCCATATGCAGTAAGACACTACAAGATTAAAAAACTAACAAAAAAACATTAAAACAACAAGATTTTACTGTAAAAAAAAAAACTGGCAGCTCTGTTGCTTGAATTTTACCGCTAAAAACAGTGGTTTTGTTTCTCCATTCCATACTATTTGTTAATTTTTTAAATTATATTTATTAAAAAAATATAGATTTTTTTTTTTATATGCTGTAAAAAAAACACTGCTTTTACTGTAAAATTCTGGCAACCGAGCTGCCAGTTTGTTTGACCTTAAAATCTACAGTTGTTGTTTTTACAGTGTATTACTGTGAAAAGAAAAAATATTTTTTTATTGTAACATTCTGGCAACCGGGCTGCCAGTTTTTGTTTTTTTTACCTTAAAATATACAGTTGTTGTTTTTGCAGCATATATAGGACTGGTATCAAACTCAAGGCCCGGGGGCCAAATCTGGCCCGCCACATTATTTAACGTGGCCCGCGAAAGCCTGGAAATAATATGTGTTAATAAAATGTAGGGATGTGCGATAATGGCTTTTTGCCGATATCCGATATTCCGATATTGTCCAACTCTTTAATTACCGATACCCATATCAACCGATACCGATATCAACCGATATATGCAGTCGTGGAATTAACACATTATTATGCCTAATTTGGACAACCAGGTATGGTGAAGATAAGGTACTTTTTAAAAAAAATAGTAAAATAAGATAAATAAATTAAAAACATTTTCTTGAATAAAAAAGAAAGTACAACAATATAAAAACAGTTACATAGAAACTAGTAATTAATGAAAATGAGTCAAATTAACTGTTAAAGGTTAGTACTATTAGTGGACCAGCAGCACGCACAATCATGTGTGCTTACGGACTGTATCCCTTGCAGACTGTATTGATATATATTGATATATAATGTAGGAAGCAGAATATTAATAACAGAAAGAAACAACCCTTTTGTGTGAATGAGTGTGAATGGGGGAGGGAGGTTTTTTGGGTTGGTGCACTAATTGTAAGTGTATCTTGTGTTTTTTATGTTGATTTAATTAAAAAAAACAAAAAAAAACAAAAAAAAAAAAACAACGATACCGATAATAAAAAAAACGATACCGATAATTTCCGATATTACATTTTAACGCATATATCGGCCGATATTATCGGACATCTCTAATAAAATGCTTAATCTTTTCTTACTAAATATATTTCTTCTTTCCCCTTTTGACATTAAAAATCATGTACTGCATGCAATTGCATATCTTTTAAACGTCAATATTATCAAAATCGAAATATTATATTATCATGTATTCCAAAATTTATTTTATTTTAAATAAAGATAAATACTGTACTTAAATATCCGCTTGACTTATGATTTCAAAACAAATGATCAATGAAATTGTAGACTGTAAAATTGACAATAGATTTTACGGTTAAATTCTGCTGACTGAGTTTTTTATCATAAAATCAACTTTGGTACTGTTTTTTTTCCATATGCAGTAAGACACTACAAGATTAAACAACTAACAAAAAAACATTAAAACAACAAGATTTTACGGTAAAAAAAAACCCAAAAAACTGGCTGCTCTGTTGCTCGAATTTCACCGCTAAAAACAGTGGTTCTGTTTCTCCATTCCATTCCATTTATTCAATTTTTTTATATGCTGTAAAAAAACACTGTAAAATTCTGGTGACTGAGCTGCCAGTTTTTAAAGTAAAATTAAAAAAAAATTTTTGCAGCTTATGTAAAAAAAAATATTGTTAATGTATTATATACCGTATTTTTCGGACTATAAGTCGCAGTTTTTTTCATAGTTTGGCCGGGGGTGCGACTTATACTCAGGAGCGACTTATGTGTGAAATGATGAACACATTAGCGTAAAATATCAAATAATATTATTGATCTCATTCACGTAAGAGACTAGACGTATAAGATTTCATGGGATTTAGCGATTAGGAGTGACAGATTGTTTGGTAAACGTATAGCATGTTCTATATGTTATAGTTATTTGAATGACTCTTACCATAATATGTTACGTTAACATACCAGTTGGTTATTTATGCCTCATATAACGTACACTTATTCAGCCTGTTGTTCACTATTCTTTAGACATTTTAAATTGCCTTTCAAATGTCTGTTGGCTTTTATCAAATACATTTCCCCAAAAATGCGACTTATACTGTATATGTTTTTTTCCTTCTTTATTATGCATTTTCGGCCAATACGACTTATACTCCGGAGTGACTTATAATCCGAAAAATACGGTATATACATGTATATTCATATGTTACTCATTGTTAAAATCGTCCCTCTGAGGGCAACCATAACTGCCATGTGGCCCTCAATGAAAACCACTTTGACACCCCTGATCTAGAGTAACTGAAAATGAAAAAACGGCACCACTGTTTTTTAAGTAAAAATTCTGGCGATGGATCTGCCCGTTTTTTTTTTTACCGTAAAATTGATGCTAGTTGTTTATATAGTGTATTACAGTAAATGGAAAAACAGAACCAAACGTCTCAGTTCCCTGATCATTTTTGCATCCAACCATGAGCTTGACATACCTGGCGTCTTGGTGACAGGGAAGCTAATGACAGGATGGTCGGTAGGAGGAATGGCTGGTGTGACAGCATTGGAGTGCACTCCTACGGGGTTGTCCTGCTGCAGGGGAGCACTTTGGTCCCTTTGAAGATCGTTACTGATTTCAGAGCTGTCATTACGAGGCACAGCGGGGTGGATTTTTGGTGGGTCGGTCGCCACCACCTGCACGGGGCAGAAGCAGGAGAAACAACATTCTCAGCTCCTCAATGTGGTTGTGAGGATGCACGGTCATCCTAATCATGCATTCCTTAAAACCTGTATTTACTGTTCAGTTTTAACGTTCCTAAATGTCAAAAAAGGGTAAAAAAAAAAAAGGGTATTTTCAGGGCGTTCAATCGTTTGTTCGTCTTGGGAGACGTTCCGCCACTCATCCGAGTAGACTGCATCAGTACATATATACACATATATATACACACTACCGTTCAAAAGATTGGGGTCACATTGAAATGTCCTTATTTTTGAAGGAAAAGCACTGTACTTTTCAATGAAGATAACTTTAAACTAGTCTTAACTTGAAAGAAATACACTCTATACATTGCTAATGTGCTAAATGACTATTCTAGCTGCAAATGTTTGGTTTTTGGTGCAATATCTACATAGGTGTATAGAGGCCCATTTCCAGCAACTATCACTCCAGTGTTCTAATGGTACAATGTGTTTGCTCATTGGCTCAGAAGGCTAATTGATGATTAGAAAACCCTTGTGCAATCATGTTCACACATCTGAAAACACTTTAGCTCGTTACAGAAGCTACAAAACTGACCTTCCTTTGAGCAGATTGAGTTTCTGGAGCATCACATTTGTGGGGTCAATTAAACGCTCAAAATGGCCAGAAAAAGAGAACTTTCATCTGAAACTCGACAGTCTATTCTTGTTCTGAGAAATGAAGGCTATTCCACAAAATTGTTTGGGTGACCCCAAACTTTTGAACGGTAGTGTATATATATATATATATTAGGGATGTCCGATAATGGCTTTTTGCTGATATCCGATATTCCGATATTGTCCAACTCTTTAATTACCGATACCGATATCAACTGATACCGATATCAACCGATATATGCAGTCGTGGAATTAACACATTATTATGCCTAATTTGGACAACCAGGTATGGTGAAGATAAGGTACTTTTTAAAAAAATAATAAATAAGATAACCAAATTAAAAACACTTTCTTGAATAAAAAAGAAAGTAAAACAATATAAAAACAGTTACATAGAAACTAGTAATTTATGAAAATGAGTAAAATTAAGTGTTAAAGGTTAGTATTATTAGTGGAGCAGCAGCACGCACAATCATGTGTGCTTACGGACTGTACCCCTTGCAGACTGTATTGATATATATTGATATATAATGTAGGAACCAGAATATTGATAACAGAAAGAAATGGGGGGAGGGAGGTTTTTTGGGTTGGTGCACTAATTGTAAGTGTATCTTGTGTTTTTTATGTTGATTTAATAAAAATAAAAAAATAAAAAAAAAATAAAAAAAAACGATACAGATAATAAAAAAACCGATACCAATAATTTCCGATATTACATTTTAACGCATTTATCGGCCGATATTATCGGACATCCCTAATATATATATATATATATATATATATATATATATATATATATATATATATATATATATATATATATATATATATATATATATATATATATATATATTGTAAGTGTATCTTGTGTTTTTTATGTTGATTTAATAAAAATAAAAAAATAAAATTAAAAAAAATAAAACGATACAGATAATAAAAAAACCGATACCAATAATTTCCGATATTACATTTTAACGCATTTATCGGCCGATATTATCGGACATCCCTAATATATATATATATATATATATATATATATATATATATATATATATATATATATATATATATATATATATATATATATATATATATACATATATATAATGTAGGAACCAGAATATATATATATATATATATCTTTTTTTTTTTTTTTTTTTTTTTTTTTTTTTTATTAAATCAACATAAAAAACACAAGATACACTTACAATATATATCAATACAGTCTGCAAGGGATACAGTCCGTAAGCACACATGATTGTGCGTGCTGCTGGTCCACTAATAATACTAACCTTTAACAGTTAATTTGACTCATTTTCATTAATTAATAAGTTTCTATGTAACTGTTTTTATATTGTTTTACTTTCTTTTTTATTCAAGAAAGTGTTTTTAATTTGGTTATCTTATTTTATTATTTTTTTTAAAAAGTACCTTATCTTCACCATACATGGTTGTCCAAATTAGGCATAATAATGTGTTAATTCCACGACTGCATATATCGGTTGATATCGGTATCGGTTGATATCGGTATCGGTAATTAAAGAGTTGGACAATATCGGAATATCGGATATCGGCAAAAAGCCATTATCGGACATCTCTAATATATATATATATATACACTACCGTTCAAAAGTTTGGGGTCACCCAAACAATTTTGTGGAATAGCCTATATATATATATATATATATATATATATATATATATATATATATATATATATATATATATATATATATATATATATATATATATATATATATATATATATATCAGGGATACCAATAATTTCCGATATTATGTAATGTAATTATCGGACATCCCTAATATATATATATATATATATATATATATATATATATATATATATATATATATATATATATATATATATATATATATATTAGGGATGTCCGATAATATCGGCGGATAAATGCGTTAAAATGTAATATCGGAAATTATTGGTATATATATATATATATATATATATATATATATATATATATATATATATATATATATATATATATATATATATATATATATATATATATATATATATATATATTAGGGATGTCCGATAATATCGGCCGATAAATGCGTTAAAATGTAATATCGGAAATTATTGGTATCGTTTTTTTTATTATCTGTATCGTTTTTTTTTTGGTTTTTTTTGTTTGTTTTTTTTAGGGCTGTGAATCTTTGGGTGTCCCACGATTCCATTCAATATCGATTCTTGGGGTCACGATTCGATTCAAAATCGATTTTTTTTCCCGATTCAACGCGATTGGATATTTTCCCGATTCAAAAGGATTGTCTATTGATGGAATACATAGATTTCAGCAGGATCTACCCCAGTCTGCTGACATGCAAGCAGAGTAGTAGATTTTTGTAAAAAGCTTTTATAATTGTAAAGGACAATGTTTTATCAACTGATTTGTTTGAACTATTAAATGAACCAAAAATATGACTTATTTCATCTTTGTGACAATATTGGACACAGTGTGTTGTCAAGCTTATGAGATGCGATGCAAGTGTAAGCCACTGTCACACCATTGTTCTTTTTTATAAATGTCTAATGATAATGTCAATGAGGGATTTTGAATCACTGCTATGTTGAAATTGTAACTAATATTGATACTGTTGTTGATAATATTCATTTTTGTTTCACTACTTTTGGTTTGTTCTGTGTGGTGTTTGTGTCTCCTCTCAATTGCTCTGTTTATTGCACTTCTGAGTGTTGCTGGCTCGGGTTTGCTTTTGGAATTGGATTGCATTGTTATGGTATCGCTGTGTATTGTTTTGTTGGATTGATTAATGGAAAAAATGTTTTGTTTTTTTTTTAAATTAAAAAAAATAAATTAATTAATACATTTTAAAAAATCGATTTAAAAAAAAAGAGAATCGATTCTGAATCGCACAACGTGAGAATCGCGATTCGAATTCGAATCGATTTTTTCCCCACACCCCTCGTTAGCACTGAGGTATTGTGTGGCAGAACCATCGCTGTGATTCGACTACGACCAGTCCAAGATAGTCGGAATCCCCCGATTCAATTGTAAACAAATGGCACAAATGGTCACAGAAGGTGACCAGAATGTTTCAAACTCCTGTTATTTGTTGGAGGCTAAATTGCAAAGTCTTTTAGGAACTGCTTGAAAGGACAGTGTTGTATGTGGGAGACAGGTGGCGTCGCAGACCACCTCCCCTGTTCGGGGATGGTGACCAGAAGGTGACCAGAATGCCATTTGTGAAAAAAAAGGGACTAAACCCACATATGTGTTGGCCCCCCCAGACACATTTTTTTCTCTCAATGTGGCCCCCAGAGTCTGGTTTACGGTGAACTCAGGGGGAGTTTAAGATTTGCTCACCCCAACTCATCGACAGGTTCATTGGGGAACTTTTTTTTAAATTAGAGCAGTATGATGTCATAATTTCTCACATCGGTCCGTTATTTATCGAGGACCCCTCATTTTTATTCCACTGTAATGGTCCTATTTGCACTAGACAACCAGACTCTCTATTTAAGGCTCGGTGGTTATCAACACAAGTTTGACATTATTTTCCATTCATTTCTTTGTGTCATTAACATTTACGATAAAATCAACTGATATCTTCTCTTCAGAGCCACATATTGAAATATGGGATCCGTTACAGTGGTCCCTCGCCACATTGCATTTCAATTATTGCTGCTTCACCACATCGCAGATTTTTTTAAGGACATGTATATATATACAGTATATATATATATGTATATATATACATACATATATACACACATATATATATATATATATACATATATGTATATATATGTATATATATATATATATATATATATATATATATATACATACATATATACACATATATATATGTATATATATATATATATACATATATATATGTGTGTATATATATGTATATGTATATATATATATATATATATATATATAAACATGTATATATATAAGTATATATATATATATATATATATATGTATATATATATATATATATATATATATATATATATATATATATATATATATATATATATATATATATATATATGGGCTTTGCATAGTAGAGTTTTAACTTGCACTTACAGATGTAGATATATATATATATATACAGTATATGTATATATATATATATGTATATGTATATATATATATATGTATATATATATATATATATATATATATATATATATATATATATATATATATATATATATATATATATATATATATATATATATGTGTATATATATGTATATATATGTATATATATATGTATATATAAATATAAATATGGCTTTGCATAGTAGAGTTTTAACTTGCACTTACAGATGTAGCGACCAACTGTAGTTACTGACAGGGGTTTTCTGAAGTGTTCCTGAGCCCATGTGGTGATATCCTTTACACACTGATGTGGCTTTTTGATGCAGTACCGCCTGAGGGATGGAAGGTGCGTAATATCATGGCTTAAGTGTAGTGATTTCTCCGGATTCTCTGAACCTTTTGATGATATTACGGAGAGTAGATGGTGAAATCCCTAAATTCCTTGCAATAGCTGGTTGAGAAATGTTGTTCTTGAACAATTTGCTCAGGCATTTGTTGACAAGGTGGTGACCCTCACCCCCGTCCTTGTTTGTGAATGACTGAGCATTTCATGGAAGCTGCTTTTATACCCAATCATGGCACCCACCTGTTCCCATTTAGCCTGTTCACCTGTGGGATGTTCCAAATAAGTCTTTGATGAGCATTCCTCAACTTTCTCAGTCTTTTTTGCCACTTGTGCCAGCTTTTTTTAAACATGTTGCAGGCATCAAATTCCAAATGAGCTAATATTTGCAAAAAATAACAAAGTTTTCCTGTTTGAACATTAAATATCTTGTCTTTGCAGTCTATTCAATTGAATATAAGTTGAAAAGGATTAGCAAATCATTGTATTCTGTTTTTATTTACCATTTACACAACGTGACAACTTCACTGCTTTTGGAATTATATTTCCTTATTGTACTTGTATGTCTTCTCAGTTGCTTTGTAAATGTATATCCTAGCTGGGATTGGGCTTGCACTATTTTCCTTTTCTTTCTTTTCAGTGTGATTTTAGTAAAAAAAAAAAGATTGTGTAGCTAATATAGTGGCCTGTGTAGTACTCCCTCTCACCTGGTCAGACTGACCGCAGTCTCTGCATTGGCACTGCTTCTCCAGGCGGGCGATCAAATGGCTGTGAGAGCTCATCATGGCCGTCAGGCCTCCATACTTCTTCTCCAGCTCCCTGAAGTTGCTGGACACCTGCAGCGCCTGATGTCGGGCCAGATGCAGCAGACATTAGCAAGCTTTCCTGAACCTCAAAAATGACTGACAGTTTTTGGTAGCCATCCACAAGCTTCTGCTGGAATTTTTGACCACTCCTCTTGACAAAATTGGTGCAGTTCAGCTAAATGTGTTGCTTTTCTGACATGGACTTGTTTCTTCAGCATTGTCCACACATTTAAGTCAGGACTTTGGGAAGGCCATTCTAAAACCTTCATTCTAGCCTGATTTAGCCACTTTTGAGGTGTGTTTGGGGTCATTGTCCTGTTGGAACACCCAACTGTGCCCAAGACTCAACCTCCGGGCTGATGATTTTAGCTTGTCCTGAAGAATTTGGAGGTAATCCTCCTTTTTCATTGTCCCATTTACTCTCTGTAAAGCACCAGTTCTATTGGCAGCAAAACAGGCCCAGAGCAAAATAGTACCACCACCATGCTTGACAGTAGGCATGGTGTTCCTGGGATTAAAGGCCTCACCTTTTCTCCTCCAAACATATTGCTGGGTGTTGTGGCCAAACAGCTCCATTTTTGTTTCATCTGACCACAGAACTTTCCTCCAGAAGGTCTTATCTTTGTCCACGTGATGTCAGATGAAACAAAAATGGAGCTGTTTGGCCACAATACCCAACAATATGTTTGGAGGAGAAAAGGTGAGGCCTTTAATCCCAGGGACATCATGCCTACCATCAAGCATGGTGGTGGTAGTATTATGCTCTGGGCCTGTTTTGCTGCCAATGGAACTGGGTTGATTTTCAAGGCAAAAACTGATTTTCAAGGTAAAAACTGATTTCAAGGTAAAAGTTGATTTTCAAGGTAAAAGTTGATTTTCAAGGTAAAAGTTGATTTTCAAGGCAAAAACTGATTTTCAAGGTAAAAGTTGATTTCCTAGGCAAAAACTGATTTTCAAGGTAAGAACTGATTTTCAAGGTAAAAGTTGATTTTCAAGGCAAAAACTGATTTTGAATGTAAAAGTTGATTTTCAAGGTAAAAACTGATTTTGAAGGTAAAAGTTGATTTTCAAGGTAAAAGTTGATTTTCAAGGTAAAATCTGATTTTCAAGGCAAAAACTGATTTTCAAGGCAAAAACTGATTTTCAAGGTAAAAACTGATTTCAAGGTAAAAGTTGATTTTCAAGGTAAAAGTTGATTTTCAAGGCAAAAACTGATTTTCAAGGTAAAAGTTGATTTTCAAGGTAAAAACAGATTTACAAGGTAAAAACTGATTTTCAAGGTAAAAGTTGATTTTCAAGGTAAAAGTTGATTTTCAAGGCAAAAACCGATTTTCAAGGTAAAAACTGATTTTGAAGGTAAAAACTGATTTTCAAGGTAAAAACTGATATTCAAAGTAAAAGTTGATTTTCAAGGTAAAAACTGATTTTCAAGGTAAAAGTTGATTTTCAAGGTAAAAACGGATTTTCAAGGTAAAAACTGATTTTCAAAGTAAAAGTTGATTTTCAAGGTAAAAACTGATTTTAAAGGTAAAAGTTGATTTTTAAGGTAAAAACTGATTTTCAAGGTAAAAGTTTATTTTCAAGGTAAAAACTGATTTTCAAGGCAAAAACTGATTTTCAAGAGAGTAAATGGGACAATGAAAAAGGAGGATTACCTCAAAATTCTTCAGGACAAGCTAAAATCATCAGCCCGGTCTTGGGCGCAGTTGGGTGTTCCAACAGGACAATGACCCCAAACACACCTCAAAAGTGGTAAAGGAATGGCTAAATCAGGCTAGAATGAAGGTTTTAGAATGGCCTTCCCAAAGTCCTGACTTAAACGTGTGGACAATGCTGAAGAAACAAGTCCATGTCAGAAAACCAAACAAATTGAGCTGAACTGCACCAATTTTGTCAAGAGGAGTGGTCAAAAATTCCAGCAGAAGCTTGTGGATGGCTACCAAAAGCACCTTATTGCAGGTAAACTTGCCAAGGGACATGTAAGCAGATATTAACATTGCTGTATGTATACTTTTGACCCTCACATTTTCAGTAGAGCCATAATAAATTCATAAAAGAAGCAAACTTCATGAATGTTTTTTGTGAGCAACAAGTATGTGCTCCAATCACAACATCACTAAGAAATAAGAGTTGTAGAAATGATTGTAAACTCCAGACCGCCATGACAAGATGTTCTTTACAAGTGTATGTAGACTTATGACCATGAGTGTACATACATGCGTTGTGGCGTTCAGCAGGAGGTTCTCCACCCTGCGCTGCTCCAAAGCGTGGTCTTTCTTGTGTAAGACCTCCATCAGCAGCTGGCCGTAGAGCTGAGCGATGCGGGAGTTCATGCTGCTGCTCTCCTTGCGCAGGGCTCTCACCTCCATGGCCAAGCTACCTTCCTGCTGCAGCAAGACCTGCAGGCTCTCCAGCTGCTCCTGCTGCCGTCTGAGCTCCGCCTGCAGAGTAGCCACCTCCGACTGGTTGGCGGCCGCCTTTGTTTCCAAGCATAATGCCCCCGATAGTTTTTGCTGGGGCACGATGAAGGTGTAGGAGCAGCGGCTGCCTTTGCCCTCTGCGGTACTTGAGGGATGTTTGTCTTTGAACTCGCCTTTGGAGCCCACCATTAACGTCAGAAGAAGAATCACAGCTGGAGTGTGCTCCATCTTTGGAAGACTGGCAGAAAGACAACAAAACAACATTAGACTTCCAGCTTTTCCGGGACATTTTTACCATTCAAAATGAATTGACCATTTTTCAAACTTCCACCATTTCCAAATTTTTCAACCTATTCAAACCATTCCACCTTCAACACATTCCACCATTCAGGAAATTCAAACTATCATTTTTCCAAGTTAAAAAAATTCCAGGATTTTCCAGAATTCCTGCTTTTCCAAAGCCCTATTTACACCCTTTTTTCTGGCGACTACTCCTTCCACATTTTTCAACGCATTTCAACCGTTCCACCATCCAAACATTCCTCCTAATCAGGACAAAAAAACGAAGTAATTCTTTGAACTGGAAAAATTTCCAGTTTTCCCAAAATTCCAGGAATGCCTTAATACCATTTATCAATCAAAAATGTTACTACTTCAACATTTCTCGACCGATTTTAAAAATTCCAACACCGACCAATTTAGAATATTCAAGATTTTTACCATTTTCAAAAAAATTCCTGATTTCCCCGAAATTCCCAAATTTTGGGGAAATTTCCATTGAAATCAATGGGACATTCTTCAAAGTTCCAAAATTCCCACATTTTTCACCCGATTTAAACCCTTCCAACATCAAACTGTTCAGCCTGTTCAGACATTGCGGGCTTTCCCTTGACAAATTCCAAAAACTCCCAGATTTCCCAGAATTCCAGGTGTTCCGGGACATTTTCCCCATTCAAAATTAATTGGCCATTTTTCAAACTTCCACCATGTCCACATTTTTCAACCGATTCAAACCATTACATCTTCAACACATTTCACCATCCTGGAAATTCAAAATATCATTTTTACAAGTTCAAAAAAATTCCAGGATTTTCCAGAATTCCTGCTTTTCCAAAGCCCTATTTACACCCTTTTTTCTGGCGACTACTCCTTCCACATTTTCCAACGCATTTCAACCGTTCCACCGTCAAAACATTCCTCTTAATCAGGACAAAAAAAAGAAGTTATTTTCGAACTGGAAAAATTCCCGGTTTTCCCAAAATTCCAGGAATTCCTTAATACCATTTCTCAATTAAAAATGTTACTACTTCAACATTTCTCGACCGATTAGAAAAATTCCAACACAAACCAATTCAACTCATTCAGACTATTAAAGATTTTTACTATTTTCCAAAAAATTCCCGATTTTCCCGAAATTCCCAAATTTGGGGTAAATTACCATTGAAATCAATGGGACATTCTTCAAAGTTCCACAATTACCATATTTTTCACCCGATTTAAACCATTCCAACTTCAAACTGTTCAGTTTATTCAGGAATCGCGGGCTTTCCCTTGACAAATTCCAAAAACTCCCAGATTTCCCAGAATTCCAGGTGTTCCGGGGACATTTTTCCCCATTCAAAATGAATTGGCCATTTTTCAAACTTCCACCATGTCCATATTTTTCAACCGATTCAAACCATTCCACCTTCAACACATTTCACCATCCTGGAAATTCAAAATATCATTTTTACAAGTTCAAAAAAATTCCAGGATTTTCCAGAATTCCTGCTTTTCCAAAGCCCTATTTACACCCTTTTTTCTGGCGACTACTCCTTCCACATTTTCCAACGCATTTCAACCGTTCCACCGTCAAAACATTCCTCTTAATCAGGACAAAAAAACGAAGTAATTCTTTGAACTGGAAAAATTTCCAGTTTTCCCAAAATTCCAGGAATGCCTTAATACCATTTATCAATTAAAAATGTTACTGCTTCAACATTTCTCGACCAATTTGAAAAATTCCAACACCAACCAATTCAACTCATTTAGAATATTCAAGATTTTTACCATTTTCCAAAAAATTCCTGCTTTTTCCGAAATTCCCAAATTTGGGGGAAATTACCATTGAAATCAATGGGACATTCTTCAAAGTTCCACAATTACCATATTTTTCACCCGATTCAAACCGTTCCAACTTCAAACTGTTCAGCTTATTCAGGAATCGCGGGCTTTCCCTTGACAAATTTCAAAAATTCCCAGATTTCCCAGAATTCCAGGTGTTCCGGGGACATTTTTCCCCATTCAAAATGAATTGGCCATTTTTCAAACTTCCACCATGTCCACATTTTTCAACCGATTCAAACCATTACATCTTCAACACATTTCACCATCCTGGAAATTCAAACTATTATTTTTCCAAGTTCAAAAAAATTCCAGGGTTTTCCAGAATTCCTGCTTTTCCAAAGCCCTATTCCCCCCCTTTTTTCTGGCGACTACTCCTTCCACATTTTCCAACGCATTTCAACCGTTCCACCGTCCAAACATTCCTCTTAATCAGGACCAAAAAACTAAGTATTTTTTAACTGGAAAAATTCCCGGTTTTCCCAAAATTCCAGGAATTCCTTAATACCATTTCTCAATTAAAAATATTACTACTTCAACATTTCTCGACCGATTAGAAAAATTCCAACACCAACCAATTAAACTAATTCAGACTATTCAAGATGTTTACCATTTTCCAAAAAATTCCCGCTTTTCCCGATATTCCCAAATTTTGGGGAAATTACCATTGAAATCAATGGGACATTCTTCAAAGTTCCAAAATTACCACATTTTTCACCCGATTCAAACCCTTCCAACTTCAAACTGTTCAGCTTATTCAGGAATCGCGGGCTTTCCCTTGACAAATTTCAAAAATTCCCAGATTTCCCAGAATTCCAGGTGTTCCGGGACATTTTTCCCATTCGAAATGAATTGGCCATTTTTCAAACTTCCACCATTTCCACATTTTTCAACCGATTCAAACCATTCCACCATTCTGGAAATTTAAACTACCCTTTTTTCAAGTTCAAAACAATTCCAGGATTTTCCAGAATTCCTGCTTTTCCAAAGCCCTATTTCCACCCTTTTTTCTGGCGACTACTCCTTCCACATTTTTCAACCCACTTCAACCATTCCACCGTCCAAACAAGTTATTTTTCGAACTGGAAAAATTCCCGGTTTTCCCAAAATTCCAGGAATTCCTTAATACCATTTCTCAATTAAAAATGTTACTACTTCAACATTTCTCGACCGATTTGAAAAATTCCAACACCAACCAATTCAACTCATTCAGACTAAAAAATGTCCTGCTTTTCCCGAAATACCCATATTTTGGGGGAAATTTCCATTGAAATCAATATTCATTCTTCAAAGTTCCACAATTCCCACATTTTTCACCCGATTCAAACCGTTCCAACTTCAAACCGTTCAGCTTGTTCAGAAATTGCGGGCTTTCCCTTTACAAATTCCAAAAAATCCCAGATTTTGTGTTCCGGGACATTGTTGCCATTCAAAAAGAATTGGCCATTTTTTAAACTTCCACCATTTCCAACCGATTCAAACCATTCCACCTTCAACACATTCCACCATTCTGGAAATTGAAATACAAATTCCCGCTTTTCCCGAAATTCCCAAATTGTTTGGAAATTCCCATTGAAATCAATGGTACATTCTTCAAAGTTCCACCACAATTACCACCTTTTTCATCTGATTCAAACCATTCCAACTTCAAAATATTCAGCCTGTTTGGGAATTGTGTGCTCTACTTCAACAATTTTTTTTAAATTCCAGCATTTCAGTTCAATGTCAGCATTGAAGCATTCACACGCAATTATTTCAGGAATTGCCTCATCTGGTTTATCAATGTTTTTTTTGTTTGTTTTTTTATATTAATCAATCCGACAAAACAATACACAACAATACCAAAAATAATGCAATTCCAATTCCAAAACCAAACCCGACCCAGCAAGATTCAGAAAAGCAATCAACAGAGCAATTGAGAGGATAAACACAAACATGACACAAAACAATTAAAAAGTAGTCAAACAAAAATGAATATTATCAACAACAGTATCAATATTAATAACAATTCCAACATAGCAGTGATTAAAAATCCCTCATTGACATTATCATCACAGCCATTTATAAAAGATAAAAACATTTAAAAAAATGTTTTTGTATCACATCTCATCAGTTTGACAACACACTGTGTCAATTTGTTTCCACACAGATAAAATAAGTAATCTTTTTGGTTCATTTAATAGTTAAAATAAATTTAAATAATGGCTCCCATATTCCAATATATGACTCATTATTATCTCAACTAAATGCAGTTTATCAATGTTTTTCATCGGCCAATGAGACACAAATAATTGTGCCCCAATTCTGCTCAGCGACAACATTTTTTTTTTTTTTTGTAATGAATTAGGGACCATTTTGGAAGATTTAAAAAAAAGTACACACTGGCTGACTGCTGACCACCTGTTTTCCTCGCCAAGTGACAAACAAACACAATTTGCCCAGACCGACCCACAAGGGAGGAGCTAACGTCAACACCAGGCGGGCAGAATCAACACAACCCGACCTGGTTCTCGCATTTGGACCCACCGAGACAACGCCGTAAAAAAACAATCCCAATTTGGCACCCCTGTTTACAAACACAACATGGTGGACCAAAGAAACAAGCTGTTCTAGATGTTTTGAGGATTATTTTGGATCAAATAATAACAAAATTACCATTTTATGGTAAAAAAAAAAAGAAAATCAAACTGGCCACTGGTTTTTTTAATTAAAGAAAATAGTTTTTGTACTCACAAATGTTATTTTTTTTCAAAGAAAATTGTGTTTTAACTTGCAAATCTTTTTTTATTAAAAAAAATGTTTTCATACGCAATCGTTTTTTTTTCAAAGAAAATTGTTTTTTTAATTGCGAGTCTTTTTTTTTTATTAAAGACATTTTTTTTTTACTTGCAGAAAATGTTTTTTAATTAAAGAACATTGTTTTTATACTCACAAATCATTTTTTATTCAAAGAAAATTGTGTTTTAACTTGCAAATATTTTAATAAAAAAAAATGTGTTCACACTCAATCGTTTTTTTTCAAAGAATATTTTTTTCTTTTTATTAAAGAAAATTGTTTTTTTTTATGCAGAAAGGTTTTTTAATCAAAGAAAATGGTTTGTTTTACCTGCAACTCTTCTTTTCTTATTAAACAAAAATTGTGTTTTTGCTTACAGAAAAGGTTTTTTAATTAAAGAAAATAGTTTTTATACTCACAAATAATTTTTTTTCAAAGAAAATTGTGTTTTAACTTGCAAATCTTGTTTTAATTAAAGAAAATGTTTTCATACTCAAACGTTTTTTTTCAAAGAAAATTGTTTTTTTTAATTGCGAGTATTTTTTTAAAATTAAAGACAATTGTTTTTTCACTTGCAGAAAAGTTTTTTTAATGAAAGAAAATTGTTTGTTTTACTTGCGAATCTTTTTTTTAATTAAAGAAAAATTGTGTTTTTACTTGCAGAAAAGTTTTTTTAATTGAAGAAAATAGTTTTTGTACTCACAAATGTTATTTTTTTTCAAAGAAAATTGTGTTTTAACTTGCAAATCTTTTTTTATTAAAAAAAAGGTTTCATACGCAATCGTTTTTTTTTTCAAAGAAAATAGTTTTTTTAAAATTGCGAGTCTTTTTTTTAAATTAAAGACATTTTTTTTAACTTGCAGAAAATGTTTTTTAATTAAAGAACATTGTTTTTATACTCGCAAATCATTTTTTATTCAAAGAAAATTGTGTTTTAACTTGCAAATATTTTAATTAAAAAAAATGTGTTCACACTCAATGGTTTTTTTTCAAATAATTTTTTTTTCTTTTTATTAAAGAAAATTGTTTTTTTTTATGCAGAAAAGGTTTTTTAATTAAAGAAAATTGTTTGTTTTACCTGCGACTCTTCTTTTTTTATTAAACAAAAATTGTGTTTTTGCTTGCAGAAAATGTTTTTTAATTAAAGAAAATAGTTTTTATACTCACAAATAATTTTTTTCAAAGAAAATTGTGTTTTAACTTGCAAATCTTTTTTTAATTAAAAAAAATGTTTTCATACTCAAACGTTTTTTAATTGCGAGTATTTTTTATTTATTAAAGACAATTGTTTTTTCACTTGCAGAAAAGTTTTTTTAATTTAATTTAATTTCAAAATGAATTGGCCATTTTTCAAACTTCCACCATTTCCACATTTTTCAACCGGTTCAAACCATTCCACCTTCAACACATTCCACCATCCTGGACATTCAAACTATTATTTTTCCAAGTTCAAGAAAATTCCAGGAATTCCCTTTTTTTCCAAACCCTTTTTTCTGACGACTACTCCTTCCACATTTTTCAACACATTTCAACCATTCCACCGTCCAAACATGCCTCCTGATCAGGACAAAAAAATTCCCAATTTTCCTAAAATTCCAGGAATTCCTTAATACCATTTCTCAATCAAAAATGTTACTACTTCAGCATTTCTCGACCGATTTGAAAAATTCCAACACAAACCAATTGAACTCATTCAAACTATTCAAGATTTTTTTTACCATTTTCCCAAAAATTCCCGCTTTTCCCGAAATTCCCAAATTTTGGGGACATTCCCATTGAAATCAATGGGATATTCTTCAAAGTTCCCCAACCCCCACATTTTTCACCCGATTCAAACCATTCCAACTTCAAAATATTCAGCCTGTCTGGGAATTGTGTGCTCTACTTCAACAATTAAAAAAAAAAATTCCAGGATTTCAGTTCAACGTCAGCATTGAAGCATTCACACGCAATTCCTTCAGGAATTGCCTCATCTAGTTTATCAATGTTTTTTTAATTTTTATTAATTAATCCGACAAAAAAATACACAACAATACCAAAAATAATGCAATTCCAATTCCTAAACCAAACCCGACCCAGCAACATTCAGAATAGCAATCAACAGAGCAATTGAGAGGCAGTACTAACTGAATTCACAATTTATAAAGCATATTTCTGACATGAATGCTCATTAGTATTCATTATATAATACAACCTGCCTGTATACTACATGTATAAATGTCTTTTTTTTACTTATACTTTCTAAATGACTTAACAAACCACTGAGAATTCCTCAATATAATGTAGAAATGTTGATGCAATCATTTTAAAGTATAAAAATGCAACTATTAATCTTTTTATGGATTAAATTGTTAATACAGTAATGAGTAAAATATTTATAACAGTTTATAAACTGCATACCTAAGAGTATTTAATGTCAGAAATATATAAACTTTGAATTCAGCAGTTACTATTGCTTATCAGTATGTCTTTATATAATAGGAATTAATTAATAATATACTTAAATACTTTCCATGTGTATGTTTTAATATATAAAAAAATATGCAGCTAAAATTTTAAAAAATATCACAAATTAGTATGAAAACAAGTTTTAAGCACAACAATCTAAGTCTTTCTAAAATTATGTTTATCATATATTAGTATCATAAATGAAACAATAGGACAACTTACCGCGGTTGCTTCTTGCTGTTATGAGCGTTCTTCCTTTTTATGACCCAGAGTACAACTCTTCTCTCCCGGGATGCAAAGCTGTGTAGAACTGATAACCGGAGAGTTCTCACACCGACCAGAAAGTTCTCCCCCAATTCCTTGACATGCTCTGCAAATCCCAGGGAAATTATTTAGAAACTTGGGAAGTTTTGCCAGCAGCTCATCCAACCCTCCCTGTGTCCGGGTGGTGGTGGTCGTCTCTCAAAGGATCTTGGAAGAGGGAGAGCAATGATTATAAAGTGTCCTGGTGACAACACCTCCCAGTTGCAAGCTCGCTGGAAGAATCCTGGGATGTCTCCTCCCATTAGACAACATAACCCAGGGGTCGGCAACCAAAAACGTTGAAAGAGCCATATTGGACCAAAAATACAAACAGCTAATCAGTCTGAGCCACAAAAAAATAAAAGTCTTATATAAGTCTTATAATGAAGGCAACACATGATGTAAGTATCTATATTAGCTATATTAGCCTACTATCAAAATGGCTTTAAAAGTCTTATATAAGTGTTATAATGAAGACAACACATGATGTAAGTGTCTATATTAGCCTACTATCAAAATGGATTTAAAAGTCTTATATAAGTGTTATAATGAAGACAACACATGATGTAATTGTCTATATTAGCTATATTAGCCTACTATCAAAATGACTTTAAAAGTCTTATATAAGTGTTATAATGAAGGCAACACATGATGTAAGTGTCTATATTAGCTATATTAGCCTACTATCAAAATGGCTTTAAAAGTCTTATAAAAGTGTTATAATGAAGACAACACATGATGTAAGTGTCCATATTAGCTATATTAGCCTACTATCAAAATGACTTTAAAAGTCTTATAAAAGTGTTATAATGAAGACAACACATGATGTAAGTGTCTATATTAGCTATATTAGCCTACTATCAAAATGACTTTAAAAGTCTTATAAAAGTGTTATAATGAAGACAACACATTATGAAAGTGTCTATATTAGCCTACTATCAAAATGACTTTAAAAGTCTTATATAAGTGTTATAATGAAGACAACACATGATATAAGTGTCTATATTAGCTATATTAGCCTACTATCAAAATGACTTTAAAAGACTTATATAAGTGTTATAATGAAGGCAACACATGATGTAAGTGTCTATATTAGTTATATTAGCCTACTATCAAAATGACTTTAAAAGTCTTATATAAGTGTTATAATGAAGGCAATACATGATGTAAGTGTCTATATTAGCTATATTAGCCTACTATCAAAATGACTTTAAAAGTCTTATATAAGTGTTATAATGAAGGCAACACATGATGTAAGTGTCTATATTAGCTATATTAGCCTACTATCAAAATGGCTTTAAAAGTCTTATATAAGTGTTATAATGAAGACAACACATGATATAAGTGTCTATATTAGCCTACTATCAGAATGACTATGTGTCGCAGGCAAATCTTTGTTGACAGAAATGTTGAAATGTAATATTTATTGTACACATTTTTATAACATTAGAAAACATTAGTAAATCAGAGGCTACTCAGAAGGTGAGATAACTCCTGGAAATGACTGGCGTTTAATGGCCAAAGGTATTGATAAAGGAAGTTAAAGTTAAAGGAAACGGCAGGCTGTCTTCTTCTAATGGATTTATTACAATCTTTGGCAAGCTAGGTAACGTTTGCTGTGGTCTGGAACAACATGGCACACAAACAACTATCAGGAATGCAGCCAATATTACATACAGATAATGTGTCATGAGACATGCACAACTAAATTATATACAAAGAGGATAAAAGCAAAGGATATTAAATGAGCTCAAATATAGCTACAAACGAGGCATAATGATGCAATATGTACATACAGCTAGCCTCAATAGCATGTTAGCGTTGATTAGCTTGCAGTCATGCACTGACCTAAATATGCCTGATTAGCACCCCAACAAGTCAATAACATCAACGAAGCGCACCTGTGTGCATTCACGCACAGTATAAAAAGTTTGGTGGACAAAATGAGACAAAGAAGGAGTGGAAATATTTTTACATGTAAACAAACTGTTGCAGTCACAGTCCACAATATGGTGAGTTCAAGGACCGCCGAAATTAGTAGGACAAAATGATGTTCACCAAACAGTGGGCTTTCTAACAATTGGGAAGTTTTGTGTCCTCAAACAAAAAACATGCTAAAACAAAAAAAATTTTTCCTCCCCCCGCCATCTTTTCCCATTATCAATCCTTTTTTAAAAATGCTCCAGGGAGCCACTAGGGCGGCACTAAAGAGCCGCATGCGGTTGCTGACCCCCGACCTATAACCTGACCTGACGCACTATTCAACGCACGGTATGACTTAAATAAGCTCTGCTTCTTCCTACTCCTTTTCAGACCTGTTAAATGATGCAATTTTCAACATGTGCATCTGTTATGCATGTTTGAAATAAACTCAACCAGCACCATATGGCCGGGATTAATCAGTGCCACCACACCGGCCCCCCCGAGTTCAGTTCAAAACTTAAGAGAAACATTTTTGCAGCAAATTCCCCAAAACACGATTGTTTAGGGCAGGGGTGTACAAACTTTTTCCACTGAGGGCCACACACTGAAAAATCAGAGCAAGCGGGGGGAATTTTGATATTTTTTATTTTAAAAACCAATACAATAAATGTATTAAAAAATATACATTTAGGCCTCCACTCAGGCTTGATCCCCAAAGGGTTTTGGTCAAAAAAATATTAAAAATGTGTCATTATTTAGTATTAATATTGTTATTATTCAAGGTTTAAATCTCTAGATCAGGGGTCACCAACGCGGTGCCCGCGGGCACCAGGTAGCCCGTAAGGACCAGATGAGTAGCCCGCTGGCCTGTTCTAAAAATAGCTCAAATAGCAGCACTTACCAGTGAGCTGCCTCTATTTTTTAAATTGTATTTATTTACTAGCAAGCTGGTCTCGCTGTGCCCGACATTTTTAATTCTAAGAGAGACAAAACTCAAATAGAATTTGAAAATCCAAGAAAATATTTTAAAGACTTGGTCTTCACTTGTTTAAATAAATTCATAAATTTTTTTACTTTGCTTCTTATAACTTTCAGAAAGACAATTTTACAGAAAAAATACAACCTTAAAAATGATTTTAGGATTTTTAAACACATATACCTTTTTACCTTTTAAATTCCTTCCTCTTCTTTCCTGACAATTTAAATCAATGTTCAAGTAAATTTATTTTTTTTATTGTAAAGAATAATAAATACATTTTAATTTAATTCTTCATTTTAGCTTCTGTTTTTTCGACGAAGAATATTTGTGAAATATTTCTTCAAACTTATTACGATTAAAATTCAAAAAAATTATTCTAGCAAATCTAGAAAATCTGTAGAATCTAATTTAAATCTTATTTCAAAGTCTTTTGAATTTCTTTTAAAATTTTTGTTCTGGAAAATCTAGAAGAAATAATGATTTGTCTTTGTTAGAAATATAGCTTGGTCCAATTTGTTATATATTCTAACAAAGTGTAGATTGGATTTTAACCTATTTAAAATATGTCATATAAATTCTAAAATTAATCTTAATCAGGAAAAATTACTAATTATGTTCCATAAATTATTTTTTTAATTTTTTCAAAAAGATTGAAATTAGCTAGTTTTTCTCTTCTTTTTTTCGGTTGAATTTTGAATTTTAAAGAGTCGAAATTGAAGATAAACTATGTTTCAAAATTTAATTGTCATTTTTTTTCGTGTTTTCTCCTCTTTTAAACCGTTCAATTAAGTGCAAATATCATTAATTATTAATAATAACATAGAGTTAAAGGTAAATTGAGCAAATTGGCTATTTCTGGCAATTTATTTAAGTGTGTATGAAACTGGTAGCCCTTCGCATTAATCACTACCCAAGAAGTAGCTCTTGCTTTCAAAAAGGTTGGTGACCCCTGCTCTAGATCAACATTAGGTCTATCCGTCAATATAAAGTTTTTAAAGATTTAAGTTGTATGTACTTTTTGTCAAAGTACATTTTTGTTTTTTTTATGGAAAAAAGACAAAATTTGCAATAGTTCCCCCCAATAAAATTTTAAAGTGGAATATTTGAGATTTTATAACAATTGGAGCCTTAAAAATGTCAATAACTCATAATAACATTGATTTTTATTTCATTATTATTTTTTTGAGCAATGACACTTAAAAAAATAAATAAAAAGTCCCACTAAAATTATTGGGGATCCTAAAGGGTCCTGCTCAGTAAAGCTTAAAAAAAATAAATCCTACATTTTTTTTAAATTTTTAACACAATAGTCGAGATCAACTTCAGATCTATCCGTCAATTATAAGTTTTAGTGTTGTTTATGTTCTTTGTTTGTTCGTTTTAGGCCCTTCTTTAAAAAATAAAAATAAAAAATTACTTTTTTTTTTTTTTTAAATGGCAAACACAAAATATGCAACATTTTCCCCAAAAAATATCTCAAAGTGGAATATTTAATGTGACGTAATTGGAGCCTTGAACAGGTCAATAATTCATAATGACATTGATTTTGATTCATTATTATGTTTTAAAGAAACAAACAGCCTGCATGGCAGCTTTGTGCTATTAGAGTCGACCTTGCAACATTTTCTTGTTACATTTCACCTGTTTGCTCTTTTATACCACTTTTTATGTTTTTTTTAATCGTATTTTTAGAATGTGCCGTGGGGCCGTTAAAAAAATTACCTGCAAGCCCGCAAATCTGCTTAGGCTGCTGCCCCCGCGACCTTACCTCGGATAAGCGGAAGAAGATAAATGGATGGAGCTAGCGCCTACTTGCTTTTGGGTTTTTTACCTAAAAGCCAGATTACAAATACATGTTAAAGTTTCTTAAGTGTTCTAGAAGAATATCAATGACCCAATAATCACATTATTTATAAATTGTTTCACACAATTAGCCAATTTCCTTTGTCTTAGCCGAGAACGACGACGCCGACGTTCCTCCAGTCCAGTTGGTGGCGCTAACAAGACTTCTCGGGAAGCGCGCATGCGCAGTGTACACGGACGTATTAGAGGCGCAGCAGAGGAGCCATGCGGGCGGAGAGGAGCTGGTCGCCGCTGTTAGATCGGAGGAATTCATCGTAAAAAAACAACAACAAAATCCCACATTGTTGCTGTTCAAGTCTAGGATTATTTAAATTGACGTATTGAATTAAATAAGAGCGTTTCGCGAGGAAACATGGGCCGGTCAAAGGTAAGTAGCGACCACGCCACGTGCTAGTAAAGTTAGCCACGTAAAGTTAATTATATTGTTGTTTATCTAGTCCCTATTTATTTTCTGCTTCATGGTTGTTTTTAAATGCTGTTTTTATTGATGCTAAATAAAAGGACTTGTGATCCGTTTTGATTTTAGTCAAGGAACCAGAAAAAGTCCCGGTCGGAGGCCACCCATTTGGCCGAGGAGACGTACCGAAGTGTCCCCCATTCCTTCGTCTTCCACCGGGGCCAGGTTGGGAAGAACATCAGTCAGCTCATATTGGACATCAGGAGAGTCATGAAACCCTACACTGCTGAGCAATTAAAGGTGGGTTTACTCATATAAGTACACGCAGCATTGGCTGCTGTGACGCGAGAAATCCGGCCGCCATCTTGAAGTGGTGATGAGGAGCCGGCGAGCAGCCTAAAATAGTTGACATGTAGAAAACAAAGATGTGTTCAGTGTTTTCCTGCTCAAATGAGCGGACTGTTGAAAATAGGAATCGGGGGATTACTTTTCACAAGTAAGATTTACCATTAACGTACTGTTGGTTGTATTTTTGTATTTTGTATATTACGACAGAGTTTTGATTGATTGATTGAGACTTTTATTAGTAGGTTGCACAGTGAAGTACATATTCCGTACAATTGACCACTAAATGGTAACACCCGAATAAGTTTTTCAACTTGTTTAAGTCGGGGTCCACTTAAATTGATTCATGATACAGATATATACTATCATATATACTATCATCATCATAATACAGTCATCACACAAGATAATCACATTGAATTATTTACATTATTTACAATCAGGGGTGTGGAGGGGGGGTAGGATATGGACAGCAAGTAGTGGACATAGAGAGAGAGATCAGAAGGCATAAGAAAAAGTATCTGCATTTGATTATTTGCAATCCGGGGAGGGTGTTAGTTTAGGGTTGTAGCTGCCTGGAGGTGAACTTTTATTGCGGTTTTGAAGGAGGATAGAGATGCCCTTTCTTTTATACCTGTTGGGAGCGCATTCCACATTGATGTGGCATAGAAAGAGAATGAGTTAAGACCTTTGTTAGTTCGGAATCTGGGTTTAACGTGGTTAGTGGAGCTCCCTTAACGTGGTTAGTGGAGCTCCCGGGTTGAGAGTTGAGAAGGAACAAGGATCTTCAATAGTACTGAAATCGTAGCTGCTAGCAAACAAGAGTATGACCATAATAGAATTGCTTGTCAATGAAATTACCATATTTTTCGGACTATAAATCACAGTTTTTTTATCATTTTATTTATCATTTATTATTTTTTCATAGTTTGGCCGGGGGTGCGACTTATACTCAGGAGCGACTTATGTGTGAAATTATTAACACATTACCGTAAAATATCAAATAGTATTATCTATCTCAATCACGTAAGAGACTAGGCTTATAAGATTTCATGGGATTTAGTGATTAGGAGTGACAGATTGTTTGGTAAACATATAGCATGTTCTATATGTTATAGTTATTTGAATGACTCTTACCATAACATGTTACGTTAACATACCAGGCACGTTCTCGGTTGGTTATTTACGCCTCATATAACGTACACTTATTCAGCCTGTTGTTCACTATTGTTTATTTATTTTAAATTGCCTTGCAAATGTCTATTCTCGGTGTTGGGTTTTATCAAATACATTTCCCCAAAAAGTGCGACTTGTATGTTTTTTTCCTTCTTTATTATGCATTTTCGGCCGGTGCGACTTATACTCCGAAAAATACGGTAATTACATTTAAAAATGAAGAACAACAACAAAGTTGAAATAAATGATGAAGATAAAGATTGTAAAAGCCAACAGGGGTAAAAGTTAGGACCACAGTCCAGATTGTGTAGGAGGGGTAACATATGTTAGCTATCTAGACAATCAGACAGTGGCTATACAGTATTATACGAGTCTAAATTTAGTCATACACATAAAACAATCACTGTAAACATGATCATTTAAGGGAAGAATGTAATACAAAATATCAATACAAAGTGTCAAGACAGAATAAACTCTCTGCTGCTGCAGCAACAGAGATACAGACCATAGGTCCCTATGATATATAGATATCTAATGTATTGTTTATGTAGGATATACACATGTATATATAACCTAATCATATTGTTTCTTCAACTTAAAAATAGCTGACCGTTTTTCTCCCCCCTTCTCTGGGATTATATTCCTAGTTTTGATCTCGGACGTCTGGTCACTTATAGCATATAAGAATATTCTATTACTGTTAAGCAAACTATGAATAATAAAACATGTGTCCTTTATCATAGCAACACGTATGACAAAAAAAGCGCGTGAAAATCCGTGGTATTCAGTGAGGTAAGATGAATTAAATGCGCTGACAGTTCATTGCTCCTGCCAAATTAATTGCACTGAGTGGAGCGGATCACCACTCCAAGATGGCGGCCCCGCGTCTCGTCAGCGGCAGTAGCGCTCCATGCTGCGTGTCTACTTATAAGATGTCTATGGATTTACTTGCTTTATTATGAAGCTGGCCTGTGGCGCTTTCTTTCTGGCGTCACTTCCTGTGTGGGGGCGCGGTCTTTCTGGCGTCACTTCCTCTCCGCACCCGGTTTGTAAACGATCGATGAGTCAATACAAAGCTAAGAGCCGGAGATTCAAGAACTACACGGCGCATTTAGCCGTGTAAAAATTTGTCCGAGGAAGGGGGGCCTTAAACGCTGGTTTAGTGCGGCTGAAACGGGGTTTAGGTTAAATAATTATTCGTTTAAGGCAGGCCTGGGCAATTATTTTGCTTCAGGGGGCCAAATTTAGAGAAAAAAATGTGTCTGGGGGGCCGGTTTATCTATTTTTAGGAATACTAATACAAAACCTCACAATAATGTCTGAATCAGGCATGTGATTTTCCGTCCAAAGTCGGAATTCCGTCTTTTTTTAATCTCGGGGGGGGAAAAAATGTCCCGTTTTTCCGTTTTTTTTCCGACCCTAAATCAAGATTCGAGACGTAGTTTATATTACGCCGTAGTTGATTGGTCGATATGTTCCTTGTGACCAATCAGGACATCTGTTATGAATGATGACGTTAATAACGTCATCATTCATAATGGTTATTAGCGCCATTTTCCATATGTAAACGATGTCTGTTCTTGAGAGAAAGGACGCTTTACGAGTAAAAGAAATTGATAAACATGTCAAAAATAAGTTTCGATGGGACTGGATGGAAAGGGAAATCACTGATACTGTTGGGAAGAAGGAAGTTACGACTTTGTTGGGTGATTGTATTCGGAAAATCGATCGTCCCGGAAAGGTTTTGTGCACGCGGTGTCATGATAATATTGACTATGGATCACGAGGTCTCAAGGCTTTGGAAGTACATGCGAAACGCCAAAAACATATGAAACAACTTGAAGCAAGAAAAACAAACTTTTCACTAGCTGGAACTTTTGGATGTCAACCGAAAGTGAGCAAACCTTACGGACTTCATCTTGTTTACATCGACAACTGCCGTAGACATCGAGAGGAAAGATCCACCCACTTCAGTTGCAGACAGGGTTGTTAATAATGAGGTAAGCTAAAAAATATTTGCTTGCGAAATACGCATGTTTGTTTTAAATATTAACCAATTATTGCTTTGCGAAATATAAATGGGTCTTTCTAAAAATAAAAAGCCACGTGAAAATATATTATGAAATAACAGAAATTCAAAGAGTCGCATTATTGATTGTAGTTAACAATTTATTTGAAATAAATTTGCATATAATTGTATTTTGTAATACTAAGTTCTTATGTAGTCTGTTGAAACTATTGTCAGTGATGTAACAATCTTGAAGGTAAATATTTTCACACTTGTTTCATGCAATATGTCAGTGTCCTCACATTATTATTATTTCCTATTTTCAAATATGAGTAAACAATACTAAACATGTTTAATTATTTTCATAAATGTATATCCTATTTTGGCGAAAAGAATTAAATGATTACATTACATTACATGAACTGAAGTAATGTGGTAATACTGTAAATAAACTGTAGATAATATCACTGATCAATGTGACACCTGTGGATGTGAAATGAACACAAGATGTAAATATTAGTGACTAAATACTGTTGGGACTGAACCATATACAGTGATTCATTAGGATAATTGGGTTATGTATGTTCTATTAATGATGTTTTCATGTCTTTAAACACTAAAATATTTTCTTCAAATGGTGCTGTCTTTATTAATTTTAGCATGTTAAATTGGTGAAAAACCAGGAGCTTCGGGGGGCGTTGCCCCCCTTGTCCCCCCACCAGGCCTTCGTCCCCCAGACCCCCGGAAATTTTTTCAGTCTTTTTCATTGTGGTCAAATCACATGCCTGCTGAATGCTAAAATCGTTATGACAGACCGCCTTGAAAAACGGAATGGAATTTTAAATTTGTTCACAATATTGTGATTTACAATATTAACTATGAAGGATAAAACACTAATTTTTGACAACATATGAACGTCACACCCCCTCTCCATCCACATATTTTACAATCAAGCGAAACGCAACAAAAATGCAACAAACACAGCAAAATTTGAACGCGAAGGGTAAAAAAACCCACCTACAATCTGATATATCACTAAGCTTTAGAACTTTGTTGTAAAAATCTCCTTCCGCGTCTGTCCCTGACGCCCGCATTTCAGGCTGACACTCTGTGGAAACGCTCCCCACCCACACTGCTTGGTGCCTCGTATGAGCTGCTGTGACTTAGATTACCGTAGTAACTAATTAGATTACCATAGTAACTAATTAGATTACCATAGTAATTAGTATATCATGCAAAAGCACAGATTCCAACCATTGAAATACTTTGTATAGTTCAAGGATTACGGTCATTAGAAAACATCACTGCACATCATAATGGCGGCTACACTTTCCGTCTTAAAGATCTAAAAAAAATATTTGGGAATGTCTGGCGGGCCAGATTGAAAAGCTTACCGGGCCTTCATTTGCCCAGGTCTGGTTTAAGGGGTTAAACAACTTAGTGTAGACATGGCCTATGTCTCCCGGCTGGCCTGGGAACGCTTCGGGATCCCCCGGGGAGGAGCTGGATGAAGTGGCTGGGGAGGGGGAAGTCTAGGCTTCCCTGCTTAGGCTGCTGCCCCCGCGACCCGACCTCGGATAATCGGAAGAAGATGAATGGATGGAAGTTTAAGTTTACTTGGATTGAAATGAGTAACTTTGTGTTTAAACAGGTCAGGAAAAAGAATGTGCTGAAAGACTTTGTAGCTGTAGCAGGACCACTGGGAGTGACACACTTCATCATCTTCAGCAAGTCGGAGAACAATCTCACTATGGTGAGATCACACAAAGAAACCCAACTAATAGTTTATGCGACTATTAATGTGTGGATGAAGTCAAAGATCAATGTAGGCAAAATTGACTGTCCTTGTCCAACCATTCAGATTGTTTTTGTAATTTTTCCAGAGGATGGCTCGACTCCCCAAAGGACCCATGCTTTATTTTAAAGTGCTGAAGGTAAACATGATGTAAACACAAACAGTATATAGAAAATGTGCAAGTGATGATTTTTTTTCCCTACGTGACTGCTAAGTGATGTTTTTCAAAGTAAACGCACTGATGCACTGGACCAACTATCAGTTCACTCTTGTTTTTACACCGACGTGTATAAAGTGTTATTTTGTTGTGGTGATTCCAGTACACGCTCGTCAAAGACGTGGTCTCATCTCTGAAGAGGCACCGGATGCACGAGGAGCAGTTCAAGCACCACCCGCTGCTCATTCTCAACAACTTTGGCTCTCACGGGATGCACGTCAAACTCATGGCCACCATGTTCCAGAACATGTTTCCCTCCATCAACGTGCACACGGTATTTTGGATTGTCTCGTCCTCGCTGTTGTAGCCGGCTAAAATGATGAGAGCATAGTCTTCTGAGTCCCGCTTTGAAGATTCATCACAAGTAAACGCTTTCTGATTGCCGAGTCTGAGAATCCATAAAATTGCCAGTTTGAAGCTATTTTATGATAAGTAAGTATCCTTTTGTCCCCCATATGCCAGGTGGGCCTCAACACCATCAAGAGGGCCGTGCTGCTGAATTACAACAAAGAGTCGCAGGAAATTGAATTCCGCCACTAGTAAGTGTAGTACGTCTCTCTGACAAACCTAATTGCCGTGCTTCCTCAAATAGTGTCCCCCAATTTAATAATAATATATTTTATTTGTAAAAAACACTTTACATTGAGTGAGCAACCTCAAAGTGCTACAGTGTATTGAAAAAAATAAAAACCAGAATAGCTGGTATGCATACATCTAAAAAAGGCTTTTTTTTTAAAAGAAGGGTTTTTAAGCCTTTTTTAAAAGCATCCACAGTCTGTGGTACACTCAGGTGGTCAGGGAGAGCGTTCCACAGACTGGGAGCGGCGGAGCAGAAAGCCTGGTCTCCCATTGTTCGTAGCTTTGTCCTCGGAGGTTGGAGGAGGTTAGCCTGTCCGGAACGGAGGTGTCGTGTGGAGGATTTGGGGGTGGGCAGTTCTTTGAGGTAGAGGGGGGCATTTCCATGGAGGCACTGGTGGGTTAGTAGGGAGACTTTGTATTCAATCCTGAGTGGAACAGGAAGCCAGTGAAGGGATTTGAGAATTGGTGTGATATGGTCATATTTCCACACTCATCAGGATCCTAGCAGCACTATTTTTTTATGTATTGCAGCTTCTGGATTAATTTATTGGTGGATGCGTCTTCCACTTGAATAAGCAAACTTGTTTCCCCAAATAATTGCAAGGTGTGTCATCCACCTGAGTAGTAGTGTCCATTTCTAGAAACAATCACCCTTTCATAGTTATTAGCTGGGTGTGTCGTCCACTTGAGTAGTAGTGTCCATTTCGAGAAAGAATCACCCTGTCATAGTTATTAGCTGGGTGAGTCATCCACTTGAGTAGTAGTGTCCATTTCTAGAAACAATCACCCTGTCATAGTTATTAGCTGGGTGAGTCATCCACTTGAGTAGTAGTGTCCATTTCTAGAAAAAAATCACCCTGTCATAGTTATTAGCTGGGTGAGTCGTCCACTTGAGTAGTAGTGTCCATTTCTAGAAAAAATCACCCTGTCATAGTTATTAGCTGGGTGAGTCATCCACTTGAGTAGTAGTGTCCATTTCTAGAGACAATCACCCTGTCATAGTTATTAGCTGGGTGTGTCATCCACTTGAGCGGACACCATGAATTGTCCACTTGACTGAGTGCTGTGTCCGCTTCTAATCGCCGATACAAAAGTCAAATGTCTTACCCCAATGAATTGCCTTGTGCTTAACCTAATTGAATGAAAGTCCAGGTAAGTATAGGGTGTGTGGTCCACTTGAGTATGAAAACATTGCACCTTCAATACACACAGAGGATTCAATGGGGTGCTACCACTCGGGGTCGCCACTGACCTTTACAATGACTGATGTAGGGATGGGCGATACGGTTTAAAATCCTTTTTTTGAGATACATATTGCAGCCTCTTGCAATATATTCTTTAGTATATACAGTACAGGCCAAAAGTTAGGACACACTTTCTCATTCAATGCATTTTCCTTATTTTCATGACTATTTACATTGTAGATTGTCACATCAAAACTATGAATGAGCACATGTGGAGTTATGGACTTAACAAAAAAAGGTGAAATAACTGAAAACATGTTTCATATTCTATTTTCTTCAAAATAGCCACCCTCTGCTGATGATTACTGCTTTGCACACTCTTGGCATTCTCTCCATGAGCTTCAATAGGCAGTCACCTGAAATGGTTTGTCATAGTTTTGATGCCTTCAGTGACAATCTACAATGTAAATAGTCTTGAAAATAAAGAAAACGCATTGAAATGAGAAGGCGTGTCCAAACTTTTGGCCCGTACTCTATATTAACACCTGCCCCCTCTTAAATGGGATGAGACTCACTGACTTTGGCTCATTTTCTGTGAAGAACATATCAGAATACATATTTAATGACCACACACCATACACCCCCTTACATATAAGATGTCCGGGTCCACTGGACCCGGGGCTAATAGAAATGTGGAAATTGATGTTCTGTGTACCACACGCACCCACACACAGCAGGCCTACACAGGAGGAGGACAGAGTGTAGGTACACAGAACATCAGAGGGTCAAATGCGCGAGAAAATGAGAGCAGACAGTGTTGACAAACAATGTTGCAACCTTGTGTGGGAACCGCAGGTGCAGAAACACAAAAGAAGAATCCCTGTGGGATGCAGAAACTGGCAGAGAAATGTTCCGTGCGACGTTCATATTGTTGTTACTCAGCCAGCGTTTGTGGGTCTGATGGACCCGTTGCATTGCGTGGCTTTTAATGCCTCACAATCAAATAATGAACAGATGTTTATTGGGATAAGGTAATTGGGATCAGACCCGCAAACGCTGGCTGAGTAACAACAATATGAACATTACAGAAGGGTTAAAAAAAGGCACTGTTTGAGGAAATACGGTAAAATGCCTAAATGTTCTATGTGAAGATGTTGTGTACAAATTAAAGTGCTGATGGAAATGAATGAAGTCAGGGAGTGTGGCTCAGATGATGACAGACTCGGACTTGACTGCTCAGTGATGCATGTTCAAAGTAAACGCACTGATGGGCCTCACCAAGACACACAAACACCTCTCGTCTTTTGTCAAAATGACGCTGACTCGGGTTTCTTTCTCTTTGCAGCAGCCTGAAGGTGGTCCCGGTGGGTATGAGCCGTGGCGTGAAGAAGCTGATGCAGGAGAAGTTCCCCAACATGAGCAAGTTTGAGGACATCAGCGAGCTGATGCTGAAGTAAGCTTCTAGTAGGATGAGAAGACTCCTGTCCAATCGGTCATGTATCTAATCCAATTCATTCCCTCTTAGAGGAGCGAACCTGTCGGAAAGTGAAGCCGAACAAGACGGCGACCATAACATCACCGAGCTGCCGCAGGTCTACTCCGGCCGAGGCAACATGGCCTCCCAGCAGAGCGCCATCCGTCTGACGGAGGTATGTCCGTATTTTGCCGCCTTATCTAACCGAGAAGAGCTGATAATTCAACGGTCGTGTGCGCGCAGATCGGTCCTCGCATGACGCTTCAGCTGATCAAGATCCAAGAAGGCATGGTGGAAGGGAACATCCTCTATCACGCCAATAGTAAGTGTCCACCATCTTTGTCTGGCAGCTTGATTGGCGTCCGTGTGCAGAGGATGACAATTCTTTCATATGAAATCTGTGATTTACCAAAGTAAACGCTTGCTGATGCACTAGATAATCAACGCGGATGTGGTTCCGCTCGAGCGTATTTGCATTTAACAAACGCTCCTCTGCAGTCTCCAAGACGGAGGAGGAAATCCAGGAGATCCTGCAAAGAAAGGAGTCCCGGATGAAGGAGAAAGAACAGCGCAAGAAGATGCAGGAGCAGAACATCGATCGCAAGAAAGCCCAGAAGGACGAGCACAAGTGAGTTTTGTCCCAAAAAAATTGGTTTTGAGTAACACATCAGCAGAGTGGAGTTTTAGAAGATCTTACCTCCACACAGGAAGAAGAGCCTGGCAGGCATCAAGAGGAAATGCGCAGACAATCCGGAGGAGGAGGACAGTGAAGTGGAGGATCCGGGCGCCCAGGACGATCGACCGGCTCCCGTGGAATCGGATGATGAGGCGGAGTACTACAGGCAGGCTGTAGGGGCGGAGCCAGATGAAGGTCAATACATTTAAGGCTTTATTAAGGCGTCATATGGCCGATTTGGTAAACTGACCACTCCATTTTTTTTCTTGTGCAGATATGTTCCCAGCAGCAAAGAGGAGAATCAAAGATGGATCTCACGGACCTGCCAGAAAGATGAGGAAGCTCTCTGCTGGTGACAAAGGAAAAGGCGGTATGCCTCCAAGGAAAACTGGCAAAGGAGATTGGCATAAAGACAAAAACGACGACCGAGCTAAAAAACCTTTCGGAAAGAAAGGTGGCGATCGAGAGAAAAAGCCTTTTGGACAGAAAGGTGGCGACCGAGAGAAAAAACCTTTTGGACAGAAAGGTGGTGACCGAGGGAAAAAACCTTTTGGACAGAAAGGTGGTGACCGAGGGAAAAAACCTTTTGGACAGAAAGGTGGTGACCGAGAGAAAAAACCTTTTGGACAGAAAGGTGGTGACCGAGAGAAAAAACCTTTTGGACAGAAAGGGTCACCTGGAGGAAAGCCATTCAGAAAACCAAGCGACAGAGATAACCGATTTGGCGGTAAGAAGAAATTTGAAGGAAAGAGAACTTTTGGTGGGAAAGTAAATAAAGACAAAGCGTTCCAATCTTCCAAGAGCCATAAAAACAGCGTGGCCTTCAGGAAGAAGAAAAGTGGTGGAGAAGCAAAGCAAGGATTCAAACACAAGAAGGGAAAAGGCTGAGCTGAACTTGCTGTAAAGTTCTTTTTTCCGACTGTGTAATTGTGAATATTGTTTAATAAATGAAATGTATTTCATCCTTTCAACACTGACTGAATGTGGTTCATTCATTTTAGTGAATATAGTCCAGTGTTGCAAGATAGTTTTTTGTTCCAATCATAAACACTTAACAGTTCCAAATAAATGTGATGTGATTACTTGATTGTGATTACTGCAATGCACTTCTTGTCAGGGTCCCCAAAAAGAGCATCAAGAAGCTCCAGTACATTCAAAACAGCGCAGCGAGGATCCTGACGAGAGTGCGCAAACGTGATCACGTCACACCTATTCTCAAATCACTCCACTGGCTCCCTATTGCATCCCGGACCCAATTTAAGATGAACCTGCTCACTCACCAATGCATCTACGGCAACGCCCCCTCCTACCTCAAGGACTAGTTTCCCCGCAACCTCCGCTCCTCAAACACTAACCTCAAACCCATCAGGACAAAGTTACAATCTATGGGCCGCCGGGCTTTCTGCTCGACCGCTCCCGAACTTTGGAACACTCTCCCCGACCATCTTAGAGCACCACAGTCGGTCTACCATTTTAAGAAGGGACTAAAAACCCACCCTTTTAGCACAGCTTTTATCTAATTTCTCTGCCTTCTTGTTTTTAAATGCACTGCTTGCCTATCTATTTTATCCAGCGCTTTCATGCTCTTATTTCTATTTGTATCTATGTTTCTGTTTTATCTAGTGTTTATCTAGTGAGTGTCATGATTTTATTTCTATTTTAATTTGTTATTATATATTCTTACTTTTTATTTTTATACTTTGTAGCACTTTGATATTTTAACAAATGTGCGTTACAAATGCAATTCATTATTATTTATGTCACCACAGATTTTAAGTAATTTTTTGTGAAATAAACCTACTTATGTCAAAAAAAGACAATTCATACTTGTTAAATTATTACACGTCTATCCAATATATAAGTATGTGAAATAGAAGAGGGCATTGAGTATGCAAAACATGATTATAACACCCACGTGTTAATCACGTTCATTCGAAAAACACAATTCTTGACAACACACTTTTAGTGTGAAATTGACTGTTGGGTCGAGACCGACGCTTTTATTCTGAAGTTCATATTCCGGAAGTGTGAAAGTGGCGGAGAGTCCGGTCCCTGGCGCTCTATTTCCGGTCCCGGAGGCGGCTAAGCTAGCTGAACAAGATGCCGTCGATCGAGTACGACGAGTGAGTGTTTCCTTTAGTAAACCTGATGTTATTATATTGGTGTTTATAGACGCGATAACGCATTTTTCTTACCTCCCGCCAGCTCCAAGCCCAGCTGGGCCGACCAAGTGGAGGAGGAAGTAGATGAAGGTAAGCCTCTCTCGACGTTAGCATGCTAACACTAGCCAGGTAGCTAACACGTCCACGTGGGGAATTACGCTGAAGTGTTAGTATTTTTTAATAACGTTTGTCGAAGTCTTTACTCACTAGAATGACCTAATAAAATCAACCCCTGGGCAAAGTGTGCTGATATATGGTCTGTGACGTAAGCAGAGACACTTAGCTTAGCTCAGTGGCCTTGTGGTTAGAGCAGTGTTTGTCAACCACTCTAATGCTTAAACTAAAAATAAACAAAAGGTGAGTGCCCCTAAGAAAAGGCATTGCAGCTTAAGGAAGGCTGTGCAGAACGAAACTACAACATAACTGGCTACAAAGTAAACAAAAACAGAATGCTGGACGACAGCAAAGACTTACTGTGGAGCAAAGACGGCGTCTACAAAGTACATCCGAACATGACATGAAAATCAACAATGTCCACTCAAAGAAGGATAAAAAACAACTGAAATATTCTTGAGTGCTAAAACAAAGTAGATGCAGGAAATATCACTCAAAGGAAGACATGAAACTGCTACAGGAAAATACAAAAAGAAAAAAAGCCACCAAAATAGGAGCGCAAAACAAGAACTAAAACACTACACACAGAAAAACAGCAAAAAAAACCTCAAAAGTCAGGGCGTATGTGACAGGTGGTGACAGTACACCTACTTTGAGACAAGAGCTATATTGATGCATACTTGGTTATGGTTTAAAGCAGTGTTTTTCGACCACTGTGAGATACAGTCTGGTGTGCCGTGAGAGATTATCTAATTTCACTTATTTGGGTTAAAAATACTCTTAGCAAACCAGTAATTATAGTCTGTAAATGATGTGTTGTTGTTGAGTGTCGGTGCTGTCTAGAGCTCGGCAGAGTAACCGTGTAATACTCTTCCATATCAGTAGGTGGCAGCTGGTAGCTAATTGCTTTGTAGATGTCGGAAACAGCGGTAGGCAGGGTGCAGGTAAAAAGGTGTCTAATGCTTAAACCAAAAATAAACAAAAGTTTAACAAAGGTGAGTGCCCCTAAGAAAAGGCATCGAAGGTTAAGGAAAGCTATGCAGAATGAAACTAAAACTGAACTGGCTACAAAGTAAACAAAAAAACAGAATGTTGGACGACAGCAAAGACTTACTGTGGAGCGAAGACGGCGTCCACAAAGTACATCCGAACATGACATGGCAACCAACAATGTCCACACAAAGAAGGATAAAAAAAACAACTGAAATATTCTTGAGTGCTAAAACAAAGTAGATGCGGGAAATATCGCTCAAAAGGAAGACATGAAACTGCTACAGGAAAATACAAAGTCTTGCTTGTCAAAGTTGTTCCACCAGGTGGAAGTTCGACAGCAATCGTGTCCAAAACACCTGACCTTCATGAGCACTGGCGGGAGTGTCGCGAATCCTATTTTGATGCGTCTTTTCTTATCAACGTTGAGTGAAAATAGAAGCATATTTACGTTCAAACATACAGTAGATTCACTTAGTGTGCTTAAAGGCAGCAAGGCAGTGTTGTTGAGCTTTGAAAATGACGTCATCAAAATAGTACAAGTCTCCGTTTGTGAAGTGTATATGCTGAGAATAGAGTTTTGGAACTCTACACCTGGCCAGTGTTTGCAAAAGTCTGCGTTTTTAAGGACAAGAGGCCTAAACGCAGAGATAGGTATGCGTAAGTATCTGTGTTGGTGTGGACATGGCCTTATTGGGAACCTGGCACAGATCACTATGTTCATTAGTTGACTATGTTTGTTACTTTGCGTACAGCAATAGTGTTCTGCTGCTTTAACTCATGTTAAAATGCTTTTTGACAGGAACACTTCCACCAATCAAGGAAGTTATCAAAGGAAACATTAAAACTATCACAGAGTATAAAATCGATGACGATGGAAAGAAGACGAAGGTAATTTGTGTACTTTGAAGTTCAATGAACGAATGGCGACGTGACTCCACTGCGTTTGTGGCTCTAGATTGTGCGGACATTCAAGATCGAGACCAGGAAAGCCTCCAAGGCAATTGCGAGGAGAAAGGTTTGCTTTTAGGCTGAATGTGTGAAAGCGTAGCGCTTGTCAGGTGTGAGTAAAACTCCCTCTCACTTCAGAACTGGAAGAAATTTGGCAACTCTGAGTTTGACGCGCCAGGTCCTAACGTGGCGACCACCACCGTCAGCGACGACGTCTATATGACCTTTATCTCCAGCAAGGAGGTGACGATGCACTTTGACCTTTTTGTAGCTTCCTTATGGAATCTGACTTCCGCTCCCTCTTCCTGCAGGATCTGAACGCTCAAGACCAGGATGACGACCCCATGAACAAACTGAAAGGACAGAAGATTGTGACGTGTCGTATCTGCAAAGGTGACCATTGGACCACCCGCTGCCCTTACAAAGACACGCTGGGCCCCATGCAGAAGGAGCTTGCCGAGCAGCTCGGCCTCACCACCGACAAAGATAAACCGGCCGGCTCTGGTATGTCACATCATCAAGACGCGCTCGCACTAGCACACGTTGGCCCGTAACCGAATTCAGCACAGTTTAGTTGTTGCTGGATGGGACACTTTATTACTATTATTTGTATGTTTCACTCACCAGTCTGCACATTTAAAGCTTTGTTGGTGGGATTCAATTCGGGAACATTACCTGCAGGTGTGAAAGCTCACTAACACCGGACTTGATTTGTTCTTCTGTTGAATCAGCTGAACCAGAACCTGTGCAGCCTGCACAGAGCAAGACTGGCAAGTATGTGCCCCCCAGTCTAAGGGATGGAGGCACGCGCAGAGGGGAGTCCATGCAGCCCAACCGTAGAGGTGAGTTTATTCTTCCTGCCTGAACTACTTCAAAGATTAGGGCTGCGTGATTATGGCCAAAATAATAAACACGATTATTTTTATCAATATTGAAATCCTTATTGACTATTTCATTCTCCTGTTAGTAGTGCTGCACGATTATGGCCAAAATAATAATAATCATGAGTATTTTTATTAAAGATGTCCGATAATATCGGCAGTCCGATATCATTGGCCGATAAATGCTTTAAAATGTAATATCAGTAAATATCGGTATCAGTTTCAAAAAGTAAAATGTATGACTTTTTAAAACGCCGCTGTGTACACGGACGTAGGGAGAAGTATAGAGCGCCAATAAACCTTAAAGGCACTTCCTTTGCGTGCCAGCCCAGTCACATAATATCTACGGCTTTTCACACACACAAGTGAATGCAAGGCATATTTGGTCAACAGCCATACAGGTCACACTGAGGGTAGCCGTATAAACAACTTTAACACTGTTACAACTATGCGCCACACTGTGAACCCACACCAAACAAATGACAAACACATTTCGGGAGAACATCCGCACCGTAACACAACATAAACACAACAGAACAAATACCCAGAACCCCTTGCAGCACTAACTCTTCCGGGACGCTACAATATACACCCCTCACTACCTCCTACCCCCCCCCCCCACACACACACACCTCAACCCCGCACCCCACAGCCCCGCCCACCTCAACCTCCTCATGCTCTCTCAGGGAGAGCATGTCCCAAATTCCAAGCTGCTGTTTTGAGGCATGTTAAAAAAAATAATGCACTTTGTGACTTCAATAATAAGTATGGCAGTGCCATGTTGGCATTTTTTTCCATAACTTGAGTTGATTTATTTTGGAAAACCTTGTTACATTGTTTAATGCATCCAGCGGAGCATCTCAATAAAATTAGGCATAATAATGTGTTAATTCCGCGACTGTATATATCGGTATCGGAATCGGTAATTAAGAGTTGGACAATATCGGAATATCGGATATCGGCAAAAAAGCCATTATCGGACACATCTAATTTTTTATCAATATTGATAATAGTAGCAGTGTGCTCTTAAATGCATGCCAAGACTCCACAGAAGTGATGCGAGTGAAATTAAGTGAAACTCTGAGGGAACCTTTTCAGAGCTAAGTCCGTGTAGTTGCTGCCATGTTTTCGTGTAGTTGCTGCCATGTTTTCTTGAGCCTAACGGCGCTAGTGCGCATGCGCGTCTGTTTCCAGGAAGTAAGCAGTGTTGGCTTAAATGCATTGTTTTTTTTTTGTAAATAAAAATTTTAACAGTTTTACTAACCATAAGGAATTTTACCGCAGTTTATCATTGTACCATTGACCGTTAAATCCCTACATGCAACTACAATATTGATCATAATGCTACAGCGGTGTTAACAGGTTTTCAATGTAGAAAGGCCCCAGAAACCACAGGTGGTGATTTGAGTGAGCAACATTTACAGTACAGGCTAATAGTTTGGACACACCTTCTCATTCAATGTGTTTTCTTTATTTTCATAACTATTTACATTGTAGATTGTCACATCAAAACTATGAATGAACACATGTGGAGTTATGCACTTCGCAAAAAAAAGGTGAAATAACTGAAAACATGTTTTATATTCTAGTTTATTCAAAATAGCCACCCTTTGCTCTGATTACTGCTTTGCACACTCTTGGCTTTCTCTCCATGAGCTTCAAGAGGTAGTCACATGAAATGGTTTTCACTTCACAGGTGTCATAGTTTTGATGCCTTAAGTGACAATCTACAATGTAAAGAGTCATGAAAATAAAGAAAACGCATTGAAATGAGGTGTGTCCAAACTTTTGGCCTGTACTGTATGCGGGACTGCCATTCAAAGTGTTTTTCATCAGCGCCAACTAGTGTTGTCCCAATACCAATATTTTGGTACTGGTACCAAAATCATTTAGATACTTTTCGGCACTTTTCTAAATGAAGGGGACCACAAAAATTGCATTATAGGCTTTATTTTAACAAAAAATCTTAGGGTACATAAAACATATGTTTATTATTGCAAGTTTGTCTTTAAATAAAATAGTGAATATACTAGACAACTTGTCTTTTAGTAGTAAGTAAACAAACAAAGACTCCTAATTATTCTGCTGACATATGCAGTAACATATTGTGTCATTTATACACCTATTATTTTGTCAACATTATTAAGGACAAGTGGTAGAAAATGAATTATTAATCCACTTGTTCATTTACTGTTAATATCTGCTTATTTTATCTTTTAACATGTTCTATCTACACTTCTGTTAAAATGTAATAATCACTTATTCTTCTCTTGTTTGATACTTTACATTAGTTTTGGGTGGCGGACCGGTACTTTTTAGAGGCGGTATAGTACCGAATATGATTCATTAGTATCGCAGTACTATACTATACCGTATTTTTCGGAGTATAAGTCGCACCGGCCGAAAATGCATAATAAAGAAGGGAAAAAACATATATAAGTCGCACTGGAGTATAAGTCGCATTTTTGGGGGAAATTTATTTGATAAAACCCAACACCAAGAATAGACATTTGAAAGGCAGTTTAAAATAAATAAAGAATAGTGAACAACAGGCTGAATAAGTGTACGTTATATGAGGCATAAATAACCAACTGGTATGTTAACGTAACATATTATGGTAAGAGTCATTCAAATAACTATAACATATAGAACATGCTATACGTTTACCAAACAATCTGTCACTCCTAATCGCTAAATCCCATGAAATCTTATACGTCTAGTCTCTTACGTGAATGAGATAAATATTTGATATTTTACAGTAACTATGAAACTATGAAAAAAAACTGTGACTTATAGTCCGAAAAATACGGTATGTGTACTTATTAAATTAGAGCACATTAAAACACCATGGACATGAATGAACACAACATTTAGCAGTAAAAACGTGGGTTTATTTACGATCAAGTTCCAATCTTAAGTTGTTGAAATGAAATCTGCATCACATCACAGGATTGATTGATTGACACTTTTATTAGTAGATTGCACAGTACATATTCCGTACAATTGACCACTAAATGGTAACACCCCAATAAGTTTTTCAACTTGTTTAAGTCGGGGTCCACGTTAATCAATTCATCACATCTTCACAAGTCTTCTGCCTCCTGACCACCCGTAAAGATAACTGAGTGGTGCTATATCAATGACAAGAAAACATGTGCCCCCCCCCCCCCTCCCCCAGCGGACGACAACGCCACCATTCGTGTGACCAACCTGTCAGAGGACACCCGCGAGACAGACCTGCAGGAGCTCTTCAGACCATTCGGCAACATCTCCAGAATCTACCTGGCCAAAGACAAGCTCACAGGACAGTCCAAGGTGTGCTCTCTCACTTCCTGTCTGTGTTGCATCCTCACCGCTAAACCACACACACACGTGTCGCCTGCAGGGCTTCGCCTTCATCAGCTTCCAGCGTCGCGAGGACGCGGCCAGAGCCATCGTGGCCGTGTCAGGGTTCGGATACGACCATCTCATTCTCAGCGTGGAATGGGCCAAGTAAGTGCTTACTGCTCCGGTTTGAAATGTAGCAGACGATGACGACGTGCTCTCTTTGCAGACCTTCAAACAACTGAGGACCACCTGCCATTCCACATCTTCTATAACTCTGGTCAAACATGGCCGCTTAATAAAGAGACGCAATCACCTTTTTTCTCCTCAGTCCAATACTTACTGCAGAACTACTTTCTTCAACTCTACTGAATAAGACCTAGACTTCCATTATTGTCATTTAAATGTGAACTTTACAGTACAGATAACAAAATTTGGTTGCATTAAGTTGTTGTAGTGCAGGATAAAAGCAATAAGGTGCAGAGTGTTTGCTTTTACAAAAGAAGGTGCGGATATAAAAAGATTTACTGTACAGATAAATATGTACCGTATTTTCCGCACCATAAGCCGCCCCGTGTTATTAGCCGCACTTTCAATGAATGGCATATTTCAAAACTTTGTTTACCTATTAGCCGCCCCGTGTTATTAGCCGCACCTACGCTGCGCTAAAGGGAATGTCAAAACAACAGTCAGGTCAGTCAAACTTTAATAGTATATTACAAACCAGCGTTCTAACAACTCTGTTCACTCCCAAAATGTAATGTGCAAATGTGCAATCACAAAAATAGTAACACTCAAAATAGTGCAGAGCAATAGCAACATCAATAACTCAACGTTGCTCGAACGTTAATGTCACACAACACACAAAATAAACATTTAAAGCTCACGTTCTGAAGTTATTACTCATCCACAAATCCCTCAAATTGTTCTTCGCGTAAACGTCTATCAACCACTCGCTCATCTTTTCTTCATCCATCCATCCCTTCGAGTTAGCTTTTATGATGACGCCGGCTGGAAAGTTCTCTTTTGGCAAGGTCTTCCTTTTGAATATCACCATGGGTGGAAGTTTCTGGCCGTTAGCATGGCAAGCTAACGGATATTCACCGTACGTGCTCCCGTTGTATACACAGTGCGGTTCACAGGAATATCAAAAGTCAGTGGAACCTTGTACGTGTGTCTCTTAGTAGGAGACATTTTGTGGTCTTTACAGAAACACACAAATGAAATGAAATATCCGCACGCTTCTTCTTCTACGGGGGCGGGTGCTCACCTTGGCGGTTGCTTACAGTAGAAGAAGAAGCGCTTCCTCTTCTATGGGGGCGGTTGCTTACCGTAGAAGAAGCAGCACTTCCTCTTCTACGGGGGAAAAAAGATGGCGGCTGTTTACCGTAGTTGCGAGACCTAAACTTTATGAAAATAAACATGAATATTAATCCATATATAAAGCGCACCGGGTTATTAGCCGCACTGTCAGCTTTTGAGAAAATTTGTGGTTTTTAGGTGCGGCTTATGGTGCGGAAAATACGGTATGTTATATTGTCTTTATATTCCAGCCAGTTAATCCGTTTTTGGGGGGGAATTGAGATGATTATTATGATGCGTTCAAGAGCCTTATGACTTGAGGGAAGAAGCTGTTGCAGAACCTGGAGGTTCTGCTACGGAACCTCTTTCCAGAGTCCAGCAGTGAAAACAGTCCTTGGTGGGGGTGGTCTGTCAAACCTTTAAATCAGTGTTTTTCAACCACAAGTGTGCCGCGGAAAATTATGCAACTTCACCTGATTGGTCCAATAAATATTTGCAAATCAATAATTATAATCTGCAAATGTGCCGCTGTCTAGTGCCTGTGCTGTATAGAGCTTGGTAGGTTAACCATGTAATACTCCACATCAGTAGGTGGCAGAAGGTAGTTCATTGCTTTGTAGAGGATGGTTTGTCCTGATCCCAATATGCAGAGCACAGCGGGAGACAGCATAATAATAATAATAATAGATTTTATTTGTAAAAAGCACTTTACATTGAGCAAACAACCTCAAAGTTCTACAGTGTATAAAAAAAAAAAGATAAAAATAAAAACTAGAACAGCCTAATAGCTAGAACTAGTATGCATATATCTAAAAAAAAGGCTTTTTAAGCCTTTTTTAAAAGCATCCACAGTCTGTGGTGCCCTCAGGTGGTCAGGGAGAGCGTTCCACAGACTGGGAGCGGCGGAGCAGAAAGCCCGGTCTCCCATTGTTCGTAGCTTTGTCATAACATACATTTTTACCCGCATGCAGGTAAAAAAAAAGGTATGTTACGCTTAAACCAAAAATGAACAAAAGGCAAGTCTCGCTAGGAAAAGGCACTGAAGCATAGGGATGGCTATGCAAAACGAAAGTAAAACCGAACTGGCTACAAAGTAAACAAAAACAGAATGCTGGACAACAGCAAAGACTTACAGCGTGACAATTAATGTCCCCACGAAGAAGGATAGCGTCCGCACAACTGAAATAGTCTTGTTTGCCAATACAAAGCAGGTCAGGCAATAGCACTCAAAGGAAGGTGTGAAGCTGCTACAGGAAAACGCCCAACAAAACAGGAAGAGCCACCAAAATAACAGCGCAAGACAGGAACTAAAGCACTCCACGCAGGAAAACAAAAAAAAAAAAAGACATTTCTGCTGGTGGTGTGCAGCCGTATATTTTTTTTAAATTAAAATGTGCCTCGGCTCAAAAAGGTTGAAGAACACTGCTATAAATAACAGGAGAGCGCTGTTGTTTTTTAATAATCTTCCAAAAAAAAAAAAAAGAACTTTTTTAATGACTAGAGTGCTGTTTTGGTGGATTGAAGCTAAAATGACTCACTCCTGCTAGAGCTGCGGTTTAAGATTCTACTAAAAATGTCCTCTGACTGAAGGTTGAAGCTGTTTTTAGGAATGTAGAGCAGGTACTTCTGTAACCCTGAAGAATGCACCACCGACCAGGTAAGTCCGAAAGAGATGATACAGGTTTATCTGCTCACAGGTGCCACCTGGTGGTGGTTTGCACACAATGCAACTAGTCCAGCATTGTCCCACTCCTTAATGCTTCAGTCACATTTCTCATGTCCAAGTAGACCATGACCCAAAAAACTCATTTGGGCCGCTTGTACCCGGGATCTTGTCCTTTCGGTCATAACCCAAAGCTCATGACCATAGGTGAGGAAGGGAACGTAGATCGACCGGTAAATTGAGAGCTTTGCCTTCCGGCTCAGCTCCTTCACCATAACGGATCGATACAGCGTCCGCATTACTGAAGACGCCGCACCGATCCGCCTGTCGATCTCACGATCCACTCTTCCCTCACTTGTGAACAAGACTCCGAGGTACTTGAACTCCTCCCCAACCCCGCAGATGGCACTCCACCCTTTTCCGGGCGAGAACCACACAAGTATAACCCATTTACCATTTGGGGGAAAACTAAGAACCATTTAAAAGCTGACAGCTGCAGAACTTTGCACTAATAAAAGTGGACCAAAATACAAAGTTACAAGAAACACTTGAATTCTGACTTGTCAGTTTCCAATTGTTCCTGTAATTTGTATATTCCTTCTTTGACAACCATGTCAACTAGGGATGTCCGATAATATCGGACTGCCAATATTATCGGCCGATAAATGCTTTAAAATGTAATATTGGAAATTATCGGTATCGGTTTCAAAAAGTAAAATGACTTTTTAAAACGCCGCTGTGTACATGGACGTAGGGAGAAGTACAGAGCACCAATAAACCTTAAAGGCACTGCCTTTGCGTGCCGGCCCAGTCACATAATATCTACGGCTTTTCACACACACAACTGAATGCAAAGCATACTTGGTCAACAGCCATACAGGTCACACTAAGGGCGGCCGTATAAACAACTTTAACACTGTTACAAATATGCGCCACACTGTGAGCCCACACCAAACAAGAACGAAAAACACATTTCGGGAGAACATCCGCACCGTAACACAACAGAACAAATACCCAGAACCCCTTGCAGCACTAACTCTTCCGCATACTTGCCAACCCTCCCGTTTTTAGCGGGAGAATCCCGGTATTCAGCGCCTCTCCTGACAACCTCCCGGCAGAGATTTTCTCCCGACAAACTCCCGGTATTCAGCCGGAGCTGGAGGCCACGCCCCCTCCAGCTCAATGCGGACCTGAGTGGGGACAGCCTGTTCTCACGTCCGCTTTCCCACAATATAAGCAGCTTGCCTGCCCAATGACGTCATAACATCTAGGGCTTTTAGAGAGTAGAGTGCACAACTGCGCACACAACAAGGAGACGAAGCAGAAGCACGAGGAAATTACAGACACGGCGACGCCGTCGACGAGCAAGATGAAGAAATACGCTTGCAAGTTTCAAAACAAATGGAAACAAGAATTTCAGTTCATCCAGGACAGTTCGAAGGGGAAGGTGTATGTTGCCTGTACATTTTGTAGAACAGACTTCTCCATTGAACACGGTGGCCGAAATGATATACTCATCATGAACGGAGAAGTTAAACAGGACAATACTGCCATCTAATGGGTAGCCACCGGAACACTGAAATTCAAGTTTTTTTGTTTTTTTTCTATGTAAATAAAATAAATATATATATATATAGCTAGAATTCACTGAAAGTCAAGTATTTCATACACATATATATATATATATATGAAATATATATGAAATACTCGAGTTGGTGAATTCTAGCTGTAAATAACCACGCCCCCAACCACCCCCCCACCCTCCACCTCCCGATATTGGAGGTCTCAAGGTTGGCAAGTATGCTCTTCCGGGACGCTACAATATACACCCCCTGCCCCGCACACCTCAACCTCCTCATGCTCTCTCAGGGAGAGCATGTCCCAAATTCCAAGCTGCTGTTATGAGGCATGTTAAGAAAAATAATACACTTTGTGACTTCCATAATAAATATGGCAGTGCCATGTTGGCATTTTTTTTTTCCATAACTTGAGTTGATTTATTTTGGAAAACCTTGTTACATTGTTTAATGCAGTGGTTCTCAACCTTTTTTTCAGTGATGTACCCCCTGTGAATTTTTTTTTTAATTCAAGTACCCCCTAATCAGAGCAAAGCATTTTTGGTTGAAAAAAAGAGATAAAGACGTAAAATACAGCACTATGTCATCAGTTTCTGATTTATTAAATTGTATAACAGTGCAAAATATTGCTCATTTGTTGTGGTCTTTTGAACTATTTGGAAAAAAAGATATAAAAATAACTAAAAACTTGTTGAAAAATAAACAAGTGATTCAATTATAAATAAAGATTTCTACACATAGAAGTAATCATCAATTTAAAGTGCCCTCTTTGGGGATTGTAATAGAGATCCATCTGGATTCATACTTAATTCTAAACATTTCTTCACAAAAAAATAAATCTTTAACATCAATATTTATGGAACATATCCACAAAAAATCTAACTGTCAACACTGAATATTGCATTTCTTTTCACAGTTCTTTTTGACAGACATTTAAAAAAAATCTCACGTACCCCTTGGCATACCTTCAAGTACCCCCATTTGAGAACCACTGGTTTAATGCATCCAGCTGGGCATCACAACAAAATTAGGCATAGTAATGTGTTAATTCCACGACTGTATATATCGGTATCGGTAATTAAGAGTTGGACAATATCGGAATATCGGCAAAAAAGCCATTATCGGACATCTCAAATTTCTAGATATCAGTGGCGGGACGTGCGTTTCCCACCTAGGCACTTCAATGATCACGTGACCATTGTTGGGTAAATACTATACAGGAACACATTTACACACTACTGGCCATTGAATCACAACAGTGTACAAAAACCGCTTATTTTCTGGCGCGTTTGAAAATCAATAAACCCGTATCAGCAATTAAAACATCTTATGTGGCACTGTCAAAATTAAAATAGCAAAAAAACAACATCTGAACTCACATTTCATCGACAGCTGAGCGAGCTTCCGGGGTTGGCCGAGATGTTCTCACAAGATGTAGTTACTCTTTAAATATACTTCTTGAAAATGGCTTTGTGTTGTCTCGTCTAATCATAAAAGACGCAGACGAGGCGTGATGGCGGACTTCTTTCAAGTTTACTCCACAGGTGCTCATTAAAAAAACTTCCCGCCGCCGGCACGTTTAAACATGGCTACTGCGCATGCGCTTCACTACTGTGGCATGCTGGGTAATGGAGTTCTTATGTTACCTAGCTCATAACATCACTATGTATATCTGCCATAGGCCAGCTAGAAGGCCTTACTGACAACTCGTGATCTGATTGGCTATCGCAACTGTCTATCACTTATGTTGATTCTGAAGGCAGATTTGGTACAGCATGGCAACATAAGCTATCTGAATTCTGATTGGATAAAAACTCTAACCTAAAAACAGCACTGGAAGGAGCATAATAAGACAAGAGAATATGAATACTTTTACATATTTAGGGAAAATAAATTTAAAAAAAATACTTTAATCTTTAATTATGATGTTTTCTGGTTATGTTAGGGAGGCAGAGATAGATATGTAACTAGTTGTGATGTCGTACAAGCAAGCGAGTCCATTTCATAAGAGCTTTATTTGAAATATTACATATAAAACTACGTACAATTTAACAAGATTAAAAGCACATTGAAAAGTAAAAAAAAAAGATGAGAACAGTTCAAAGACAAGTCAGTCTGACACTTCCATCTTCTCTTGCTTGATGTTGTCTGGAGAAGGACAGCAGAAGTTAGTACTTACTCACATTGATGGACACATTTTTACAAGTTACAGAATGTTTTGGGGGAGAACACCGTTTGTCCCCCTCTCAAAGTTATTTTATTTTCCTTATCACAAAGTTCATTCCGCAGTAAACAAAGTATCAGTAGTGTAGTGAATACTACAAGACTTTTATTTCAAGTTAACATTTACTAAACAACACTTTCAAAATGGTAAATTATTTGTATTCATCAGTGTTTCTCACCTTTGGTCTGGCAAACAGCTGTGGAGTTTGTTTTTTTTAGCTTATATTTAATGAAAATACATGAACGCGCAGTTAAAATTTCAGGTATGTGTGCCAACACAAATGTTTAAATGATTATTTCAGGAACATAATGTTTTTAGCCACAAACTCAATTATTTAAACAAAAAAGCCTGCAGTCTTTTAGTACATGAGATACAGTACGTACACACACACACACACACACACACACACACACACACACACACACACACACACACACACACACACACACACACACACACACACACACACACACACACACACACACACACACACACACACACACACACACACACACACACACACACACACACACACACACACACACACACACACACACACACACACACACGTTTAGGGCTGCAACTAACAACTAATTTGATAATCGATTAATCTGTCGATTATTACTTCGATTAGTCGAATAATAATCGGATAAGAGACAAACTACATTTCTATCCTTTCCTGTATTTTATTTAAAAAAACAGCATACTGGCACCTTACTTATTTTTATTATTGTTTCTCAGCTGTTTGTACATGTTGCAGTTTATAAAAATAAAAAATAAAAAAGTAGCCTCTGTGCATAGCTCCAACAAATCGATGACTAAATTAATCGCCAACTATTTTTATAATCGATTAGTTGTTGCAGCCCTATACATGTTATATTATTATTATACATTATATATTATACATGTTATATAATTATATTATATTTATTTTATATTATACATGTTATATTATATATTTATTATAATACATGTTATATCAGAGGAGTTGAATCTTTGCAAAGATATACAAAAAGTCTGATTCAATATTAAGATGAAAAAAATGCCTTTTTCCACCCCCAACTTGTCACAACATGTCGATACGCAACATGTCGATACGCAACATGTCACAACATGTCGATACGCAACATGTCACAACATGTCGATACGCAACATGTCACAACATGTCGATACGCAACATGTCACAACATGTCGATACGCAACATGTCGATACGCAACATGTCACAACATGTCGATACGCAACACGTCACAACATGTCGATACGCAACACGTCACAACATGTCGATACGCAACACGTCACAACATGTCGATACGCAACACGTCACAACATGTCGATACGCAACACGTCACAACATGTCGATACGCAACACGTCACAACGCAACACGTCACAACATGTCGATACGCAACACGTCACAACATGTCGATACGCAACACGTCACAACATGTCGATACGCAACACGTCACAACATGTCGATACGCAACATGTCACAACATGTCGATACGCAACATGTCACAACATGTCGATACGCAACATGTCGATACGCAACATGTCACAACATGTCGATACGCAACATGTCGATACGCAACACGTCACAACATGTCGATACGCAACACGTCACAACATGTCGATACGCAACACGTCACAACATGTCGATACGCAACACGTCACAACATGTCGATACGCAACACGTCACAACATGTCGATACGCAACATGTCACAACATGTCGATACGCAACATGTCGATACGCAACATGTCACAACATGTCGATACGCAACATGTCGATACGCAACACGTCACAACATGTCGATACGCAACATGTCGATACGCAACATGTCATAACATGTCGATACGCAACATGTCGATACGCAACATGTCACAACATGTCGATACGCAACATGTCGCAACATGTCGATACGCAACATGTCGCAACATGTCGATACGCAACATGTCGATACGCAACATGTCGATACGCAACATGTCGCAACATGTCGATACGCAACATGTCACAACATGTCGATACGCAACATGTCACAACATGTCGATACGCAACATGTCACAACATGTCGATACGCAACATGTCGATACGCAACATGTCGATACGCAACATGTCGATACGCAACATGTCACAACATGTCGATACGCAACATGTCACAACATGTCGATACGCAACATGTCGATACGCAACATGTCATAACATGTCGATACGCAACATGTCGATACGCAACATGTCACAACATGTCGATACGCAACATGTCGATACGCAACATGTCACAACATGTCGATACGCAACATGTCGATACGCAACATGTCACAACATGTCGATAAGCAACATGTCGACACGCAACACGTCGACACGCAACACGTCGACACGCAAAACGTCGACACGCAACACGTCGACACGCAACACGTCGACACGCAACACGTCGACACGCAAAACGTCGACACGCAACACGTCGACACGCAACACGTCGATACGCAACATGTCACGACATGTCGATAAGCAACATGTCGATAAGCAACACGTCGATAAGCAACATGTCGATAAGCAACACGTCGATAAGCAACACGTCATAACATGTCGATAAGCAACATGTCGATACGCAACATGTCACAAAATGTTGATAAGCAACACGTCGATACGCAACATGTCGATAAGCAACACGTCATAACATGTCGATAAGCAACACGTCGATACGCAACATGTCACAACACGTCGATAAGCAACACGTCGATACGCAACACGTCACAACATGTCGATAAGCAACACGTCGATACGCAACATGTCACAACACGTCGATAAGCAACACGTCGATACGCAACACGTCGATACGCAACACGTCACAACATGTCGATAAGCAACACGTCGATAAGCAACACGTCGATACGCAACATGTCACAACATGTTGATAAGCAACACGTCGATACGCAACACGTCGATACGCAACATGTCACAACATGTTGATAAGCAACACGTCGATACGCAACATGTCACAACATGTTGATAAGAAACACGTCGATACGCAACACGTCGATACGCAACATGTCGATACAGCACAGGCCAAAAGTTTGTACACTCCTTCACAACACAACTGATGGTCCCAACCTCATTGATAAAGCAAGAGATTCCACTAATCAACCCTGATGAGGCACACCTGTGAAGTGAAAACCATCAAAGGTTTTTACCTCTTGAAGCTCATGGAGAGAATGCCAAGAGTGTGCAAAGCAGTAATCAGAGCAAAGGGTGGCTATTTTGAAGAAACTAGAATATAAAACATGTTTTCAGTTATTTTCACCTTTTTTTTTTGGTGAAGTCCATAACTCCACATGTGTTCATTCATAGTTTGGATGTGACAATCTACAACGTAAATAGTCATGGAAATAAAGATTGAAGGAGAAGGAGAGTCCAAACTTTTGGCCTGTGCTGTATATTATTGATAAAGGACAGAATACATTATTGATAAAGGACAGAATACATTATTGATAAAGGACAGAATACATTATTGATAAAGGACAGAATACATTATTGATAAAGATGATGCATTGTTTACCTGCCGTTTGTTTTTCCTTCACCCTTTCAACCACACACTTCTTGATCTCCAGTCCGATGGCTCGAGAGAGGGGAGGGGGCACGGCGTTGCCCACCTGACGTACAAAATGATGATTACAATAAATAACAGGAAATCCCCAGCAGTGAGCAGCGTGCTCTCCTCACCTGTCTGTGCTTGTCCAGGACGTTGCCAAAGAAGCGATACGTGTCGGGGAAGCCCTGAGAG
>NC_084736.1:6381943-6401943 GCF_033978785.1 Entelurus aequoreus | reverse complement strand
ATAGTGTGAGAGTCCAGTCCATAGTGGATCTAACATAATAGTGAGAGTCCAGTCCATAGCGGATCTAACATAATAGTAAGAGTCCAGTCCATAGTGGATCTAACATAATAGTGAGAGTCCAGTCCATAGTGGATCTAACAGTGTGAGAGTCCAGTCCATAGTGGATCTAACATAATAGTGTGAGAGTCCAGTCCATAGTGGATCTAACATAATAGTGAGAGTCCAGTCCATAGTGGATCTAACATAATAGTGAGAGTCCAGTCCATAGTGGATCTAACATAATAGTGAGAGAGTCCAGTCCATAGTGGATCTAACATAATAGTGAGAGTCCAGTCCATAGTGGAGCTAACATAATAGTGAGAGTCCAGTCCATAGTGGATCTAACATAATAGTGTGAGAGTCCAGTCCATAGTGGAGCTAACATAATAGTGTGAGCATACATGACCTTCACAGTACAAACAAGTCCAATAAAGGACTAATAATTTCCATCCAATGTTCATTAAAACAACAACCTCCTGGCAACCACTGTCCTCTTGGGGGCGACAGAGTCGTATATACATGACAACAACCTAATGTAAGGGCTAATGTAAGATCATTTTTAAGGAAACTTATTTTATTTTTTTCCATTTTATAAATTAGCCTATTGAGTCAGAATGCAAAGAAATATGATGAACATTTCCAAGCACTTCACCCAAAAAATCCAAGCCTTTTTCAAGCCTTGAAAACAACATTAAAATCCAAGCATTTTTCAAACCTTGAAAACACAACATTAAAATCCAAGCATTTTTCAAACCTTGAAAACACAACATTAAAATCCAAGCATTTTTCAAACCTTGAAAACACATTAAAATCCAAGCATTTTTCAAACCTTGAAAACACAACATTAAAATCCAAGCATTTTTCAAACTTTGAAAACACATTAAAATCCTAGCATTTTTCAAGCCTTGAAAACATTAAAATCCTAGCATTTTTCAAACCTTGAAAACATTAAAATCCTAGCATTTTTCAAACCTTGAAAATAACATTAAAATCCAAGCATTTTTCAAGCTTTGAAAACACATTAAAATCCTAGCATTTTTCAAACCTTGAAAACACAACATTAAAATCCTAGCATTTTTCAAACCTTGAAAACATTAAAATCCTAGCATTTTTCAAACCTTGAAAACATTAAAATCCTAGCATTTTTCAAGCCTTGAAAACACATTAAAATCCAAGCATTTTCCAAACCTTGAAAACACAACATTAAAATCCTAGCATTTTTCAAACCTTGAAAACATTAAAATCCTAGCATTTTTCAAACCTTGAAAACACAACATTAAAATCCTAGCATTTTTCAAGCCTTGAAAACATTAAAATCCTAGCATTTTTCAAACCTTGAAAACACAACATTAAAATCCAAGCATTTTCCAAACCTTGAAAACACAACATTAAAATCCTAGCATTTTTCAAGCCTTGAAAACATTAAAATCCTAGCATTTTTCAAACCTTGAAAACATTAAAATCCAAGCATTTTTCAAGCCTTAAAAACATTAAAATCCAATAATTTTTCAAGCCTTGAAAACACATTAAAATCCAAGCATTTTTCAAGCCTTGAAAACACATTAAAATCCTAGCATTTTTCAAACCTTGAAAACAACATTAAAATCCAAGCATTTTCCAAACCTTGAAAACATTAAAATCCAAGCATTTTCCAAACCTTGAAAACATTAAAATCCTAGCATTTTTCAAACCTTGAAACCACATTAAAATCCTAGCATTTTTCAAACCTTGAAAACATTAAAATCCAAGCATTTTTCAAACCTTGAAAACACAACACTAAAATCCTAGCATTTTTCAAACCTTGAAAACATTAAAATCCTAGCATTTTTCAAACCCTGAAAACATTAAAATCCTAGCATTTTTCAAACCTTGAAAACAACATTAAAATCCTAGCATTTTCCAAACATGAAAACACAACATTAAAATCATAGCATTTTTCAAACCTTGAAAACATTAAAATCCTAGCATTTTTCAAACCTTGAAAACACATTAAAATCCTAGCATTTTTCAAACCTTGAAAACATTAAAATCCTAGCATTTCCCAAACTTGAAAACACAACATTAAAATCATAGCATTTTTCAAACCTTGAAAACATTAAAATCCTAGCATTTTCAATCCTTGAAAACAACATTAAAATCCAAGCATTTTTCAAGCCTTGAAAACACTAAAATCCTAGCATTTTTCAAACCTTGAAAACATTAAAATCCTAGCATTTTTCAAACCTTGAAAACAACATTAAAATCCTAGCATTTTCCAAACTTGAAAACACAACATTAAAATCCTAGCATTTTTCAAACCTTGAAAACATTAAAATCCTAGCATTTTTCAAACCTTGAAAACATTAAAATCTAAGCATTTTTCAAGCCTTGAAAACAACATTAAAATCTAAGCATTTTCCAAACCTTGAAAACATTAAAATCCAAGCATTTTTCAAGCCTTGAAAACACATTAAAATCCAAGCATTTTCCAAACCTTGAAAACATTAAAATCCTAGCATTTTTCAAACCTTGAAAACATTAAAATCCAAGCATTTTCCAAACCTTGAAAACACATTAAAAGCCAAGCATTTTCCAAACCTTGAAAACAACAATAAAATCCTAGCATTTTTCAAACTTTGAAAACATTAAAATCCTAGCATTTTTCAAACCTTGAAAACCACATTAAAATCCTAGCATTTTTCAAACCTTGAAAACACAACATTAAAATCCTAGCATTTTTCAAACCTTGACAACATTAAAATCCTAGCATTTTTTAAACCTTGAAAACAACATTAAAATCCTAGCATTTTTCAATCCTTGAAAACATTAAAATCCAAGCATTTTTCAAGCCTTGAAAACATTAAAATCCTAGCATTTTAAAAAACTTGAAAACATTAAAATCCAAGCATTTTCAAGGTTTTTAGGCACCCTTACCAACCCTGTGTAAAGTAGGCGAGTGGAAAAGTTGCACGGAAAAGCAAACTCCTAAAAACGACAAGAAATGAATGAAAAGTGAAAGTAATAACCTGCAGGACTCCGAAGGTGCACTGGTAGCCCATCCTAACAAGACAGCGCAGGGTCAATTTGAGAACCATTGAACTTTTGAAGGACACAAAGTTCCTCACGTTCTCCAGCAGAAAGAACTTTGGCCTGTAATAGTCACAGTAACTGCAACACAAGGAGAAGCACGTTAACAACCCAGAGACAAGGTGTGGCGTTGAAGTGGACGGTCCCTCACCTGAGGTAGGAGACCACCAGAGAGTTCTTGAACTTGGAGTAGGTGCGGGAGTTGAAGCGGTTCATGCCACTGAACCCTTGGCAGGGCGGTCCTCCGCACAGCATTTCCACGTCGCCTTTCTGCGGCAGCTTCTGGCCCAGAGAGTTGGTCTTCTCGCCCGACATGACCAGCTTGAGCAGGACGTTGCAGTCCTCTGTGAAGACCGTGGTGCCGGGGTTGTTGAGCCTGAACGCCTGCGCCGCCGGCTCCCACATCTCGATGGCCCACTCCGTGTCGCAAACACCTTTCACGGGCAAAGGGACGTGTGCGGCAACTCGCCAGGGTCAAAAAACGTCACGTGTGGGGGTTTTACCAGCCTGGTGGAAGCCTTCGGAGAGTCCTCCACAGCCCGAGAAGACGTCCAGCGTGCGGTACTTTGGGACTTTGGCCGTCTGAGGCTCAGTGGGGTGCTCGGACGTTTCCTGAGCGGCTGCGGACTTCCCCTTGCCTTTACCTGCGAACCACCAGGGGTCACTGTTAGAATAATTATGTATATTTTATCACACAACTTTTATGCTTAAGGGCCGTTGCTATAATTATTGTCAATTGTGCGGAAGTGGTGTTTTTCTTTGTCTGAGCAAAGCTGGCAATCCAAAGGATTGTCTGGTATCAGTGTTTGTGTCCAGGAACGGCCCGCTGACTGCCATGGCCGAACACCGCCGTGACGCAGACAGAGCAGAGACAAGGCGATATCACCAGCGTCAACACATTTGCATAATCATATATTGTAGTGGTCCCCAACCACCGGGCCGCGGCCCGGACCGATTGGTACCGGGCCGCACAAGAATTAAAAAAATAAATTAAAAAAATAATTATGAAATCAACATAAAAAACACAATATATACATTCTATATCAATATAGATCAATACAGCCTGCAGGTATACAGTCCGTAAGCACACATGATTGTATTTATTTATGTAAAAAAAAAAAAAAAAAAAAAAAAAAATTAAAAAAACAATTTTTTTTTTTTTTTTAAATACACCCCGACCACCGGTCCGTGGGACAAATTTTCAAGCGTTGACCGGTCCGCAGCTACAAAAAGGTTGAGGACCACTGATATATTGTGTCTAACTGGAGTTGTGGAGATTACCACCTTGACTCAGCGACAGCTTCAGTGATGTAAACAGGGACCTCCCAAATAAATAGAGGAAGAACGCGGGCTGGACTTAGTTTGGATCCGTAACTAGAGTACAGCCCAAATAACGTGCAGTGTTTCCCATAAAGTGCCAAGATACCTGTGGCGGTGGGGGCGTGGTCACCATGACATCGAGTACTTTGCATAATTTACTACAATGATCTAAAAAGGCTAACAAAATGTATACTTACTAATTAATAATAACAGTTTTGTTTTAAACGTCCATCCATCCATCCATTTTACAATATAATTACAACACTTTATGTACATATGTGTATACAGATTTGAACAATAAGTTATTCACTGAAATATATTTATTAATTGTGGTTCTTACAAAAAATAATATCTTATAAAATATAAAAGCTAAAATGTCTCAAAGCTCTGCCCCTTTAATTAGTGCATACTAAATAATTTAACTTTAGCCTACTACTACAACCATATAATTTACCAGCAACATAAAGTGAAACAGAGGCAGAGGTGTCCTGCCACAGTCAGTAACAAATAAACAGAAAACAGTAGTGGTGGTAGATAGACACAGAGCTTCATCAAACATCTGATCCACTGAACAAAGAGCTCCAAAAATGTTGAACTTTAGACTGCCATCAGTTTTACTCCCTACACTTAACCATGTGTTTCCTACTGCCTGCAGACTTTGCACCCTTTGTTATATACACATGTTGTGTTTCTAATAGAAATACATTTAATAAAGTCAAATACAAATAAGGCAACAGGAGAAGTATCCTACACTTCTCTTTTGTAAAGTAAATCTGAACAGCCGATATGGGCATCTACATCAACTATATGATTTGCCTGAGAAGCTGGACAGGACAAAAAAATAAAATAAAATTAAAAAAAATAAAATAAAAAAATTTATTTTTGTTTTTTAATTTGTGGCGGACGTAATTCTTTCGTGGCGGGCCGCCACAAATAAATGAATGTGTGGGAAACCCTGACGCGTCTCCTCAATTGAGCAAAATTTTACTCTGTCTCTGCATGATTCCTTGCTTCTCGTCTGTTTTAATAGATGTCATCAGTGTTTGAACCTGACAGTCACACTCACAAGGACTTTTACTTTGCATTTCTCACATTTTATTTCCATTGGTAAGATTTTTCTCTAATTTTGCAATGTGCATGTTCAATAAAAACATTTTTTAAATTTTTTAATGTACTGTAAATTTCTGACTACCGTATTTTCCGCACCATAAGCCGCACCTAAAAACCACAAATTTTCTCAAAAGCAGACAGTGCGGCTAATAACCCGGAGCGCCTTATATATGGATTAATATTAACATTTATTTTCATAAAGTTTAGGTCTCGCAACTACGGTAAACAGCCGCCATCTTTTTTCCCCGTAGAAGAGGAAGCGCTTCTTCTTCTACGGTAAGCAACCGCCCCCATAGAAGAGGAAGCACTTCTTCTTCTACTGTAAGCAACCGCCAAGGTGAGCACCCGCCCCCGTAGAAGAAGAAGCGCGCGGATATTACGTTTCATTTCATTTGTGTGTTTCTGTAAAGACCACAAAATGTCTCCTACTAAGAGACACGCGTACAAGGTTCCACTGACTTTTGATATTCCTGTGGATACAACGGGAGCACGTACGGTGAATATCCGTTAGCTTGCCATGCTAACGGCCAGAAACTTCCACCCACGGTGATATTCAAAAGGAAGACCTTGCCAAAAGAGAACTTTCCAGCCGGCGTCATCATAAAAGCTAACTCGAAGGGATGGATGGATGAAGAAAAGATGAGCGAAGAGACCGAGTGACTTTTTTCACGCAGCTCCGTCCCTGTTGATCTACGACTGCATGCGCGTCCACATCACAGATGGTGTCAAAAAACAAGTGAAGCACACCGAAGAAGAAGAATTCGAGGGATTTGTGGATGAGTAATAACTTCAGAAAGTGAGCTTTAAATGTTTATTTTGTGTGTCGTGTTACACTAACGTTCGAGCAACGTTGAGTTATTGATGTTGCTATTGCTCTGCACTATTTTGAGTGTTACTATTTTTGTGATTGCACATTTGCACATTACATTTTGGGAGTGAACAGAGTTGTTAGAACGCTGGTTTGTAATATATTATTAAAGTTTGACTGACCTATCTGACTGTTTTGTTGACATTCCCTTTAGCGTAGCGTAGGTGCGGCTAATAGCACGGGGCGGCTAATAGGTAAACAAAGTTTTGAAATATGCCGTTCATTGAACGTGCGGCTTACAACACGGGGCGGCTTATGGTGCGGAAAATACGGTACTGTAAATTCGGGACTACTTTTTCCTACACTTTGAACCCTGCGGCTTCGAAGACGGTGCGGCAGATTAATGGATTTTTTTCCCCGACCAGAATAAAAATAGTAAAAACAAAACAAAAACTAATACACTGTAAGTAGGGCTGGGCGATATGGCCTTTAATTAATATCTCAATATTTTTAGGCCATGTCACGATACACCATATATATCTCGATATTTTGCCTTAGCCTTGAATGAACACTTGATGCGTATCCTATTACATTTGAACAGAAGTGTAGATAGAACATAATGAAAGACAAGGTAAGCAGATATTAACAGTAAATGAACAAGTAGATTAATAATTCATTTTCTACCACTTGTCCTTCATAATGTGGACAAAATAATAAGTAGATAAATGACACAATATGTTACTGCATATGTCAGCAGACTAATTAGGAATCTTTGTTTGTTTACTTACTACTAAATGACAAGTTGTCTAGTATGTACACTATTTTATTTAAGGACTAAATTGCAATAATAAACATATGTTTAATGTACCCTAAGATTTTTGTTAAAATAAAGCCATTTTTTTGAGGTCTCCTTTATTTACAAAAGTACCGAAAAGTACCAAATATTGGTATCGTTACAACACTAGTTTGTACTAACTAAACCGTCCCCTCTGTGAAGTCTGGAGGAGTGTTTTCATGCATATTTCGTAAGGTAATGACGCTTGCGTCGTTAGCGTTAGCTGACATACTAATATGTTTGGAAGTGTCTGTGTTAGTATTAACTTACAATGGCATTCATTTTGTATCGTTTCAGTTTCACAAATTCCTCAGTAAACCTACCAAGACGTCCCCGTGGAGTTATTTAGTCAGTTTAGCCGATTGGAGAGCTAGCTTGAGTTAATGAAGATCACCGTTTTGTTTGATCCGCCGTTTTACTGCCGTGTTCCAGACACCGTTTGAAAACAATTAAAAAAGGTATGTAAACATTTACAGAATCTGTCTGTGTAAAAACTCACTTTGCAACGTATATACCGTAATTTCCGGACTATAAGCCGCTACTTTCCCCCCTCGTTCTGGTCCCTGCGGCTTATACAAGGGCGCGGCTTATTTACGGCCTGTTCTTCTCCGACACCGACGAAGAGGATTTCGGTGGTTTTAGTACGCAGGAGGAAGACGATGACACAATGATTAAAGACTGACTTTTCATATACCGGTAGGCTGGTTATTTTGATAACGTACAGGCGAGCACTTTGTATTACTTTGCACCGTTGTATTATTTGTACTCTGCACGAATGCTGTTCGCCATGTCAAAGATGTGAAAGTTAGATTGAATGATTGAAAGATTTATTGTTAATAAATGGGACGCTTTGCGTTCCCAAACAGTCATCTCTGTCCCGACAATCCCCTCCGTGGTAGCAGGAACCCCTATATACTACGCTAATTACACATCAAAACCCTGCGGCTTATAGTCGGGTGCGGCTTATGTATGGAGCAATCTGTATTTTCCCCTAAATTTAGCTGGTGCGGCTTATAGTCCGGAAATGACGGTACTTTATTTCTCACATTTTATTTCCATTGGTAAGATTTTTCTCTAATTTTGCAATGTGCATGTTCAATATTAACATTTTTTTTTTTTTTAATGTACTGTAAATTTCGGACTACTTTTTTCTACACTTTGAACCCTGCGGCTTCTAAGACGGTGCGGCAGATTTATGGATTTTTCTTACGACTATAATACAAATTGTAAAAAAACAAACAAAAACTAAACAAGCAAATACACTGAAATTAGGGCTGGGCGATACGGCCTTTTATTAAAATCTCAATATTTTTAGGCCATGCCACGATATATATCTCCATATTTTGCCTTAGCCTTGAATGAACACTTGGTGCATATAATCACAGCAGTATGATGACTCTATGTGTCTACATTAAAACATTCTTCTTCATACTGCATTAATTTATGCTACTTTTAAACTTTCATGCAGAGAGGGAAATCACAACCAAGCCAATTTACCATAACTGTATTTATCGACGTAATCACAGTGGTATCGACTCGATACGCTCTTGTACTTGGTATCATTACAGTGGATGTCAGGTGTAGGCATTTGTTTAGATTCAGAAACGGCATCATTAGCGGTGACGCCGGTGAGCTACGGTGTGTAGTGCAGCATGTTTAGCGATTCCTCGTCCTCCAGTGATACTAATACAAGTTGTTAGCCGCTAGCTAGCTAGCTAGCCATGTCTTAAAGCACCTCTTCCTGAGGGCGTTTCAGTGTTATAACTTCACAATACTTCATAATATAAAATAAACACAGAAAATCATGTTATTTAAAAACATTTAGAAAATTATTTTTCCCTTATGTCATTTTCATATCCATTAAAGGCCTACTGAAAGCCACTACTACCGACCACGCAGTCTGATGAAATCTTAACATTGCAACACATGCCAATACGGCCGGGTTAACTTATAAAGTGACATTTTAAAATTCCCGGGAAATATCCGGCTGAAACGTCGCGGTATGATGACGTATGCGCGTGACGAAGTCCGAGTAACGGAAGTTATGGTACCCCGTAGAATCCTATACAAAAAGCTCTGTTTTCATTTCATAATTCCACAGTATTCTGGACATCTTTTGCAAATTTTTTAATGAACAATGAAGGCTGCAAAGAAGACAGTTGTAGGTGGGATCAGTGTATTAGCAGCGGACTACAGCAACACAACCAGGAGGACTTTGTTGGAGCGCTAGCCGCCGACTTCACCTTGACTTCCTACGTCTCCGGGCCGCCAAACGCATCGGGTGAAGTCCTTCGTCCTTCTGCCGATTGCTGGAACGCAGGTGAGCACGGGTGTTGATGAGCAAATGAGGGCTGGCTGGCGTAGGTGGAGAGCTAATGTTTTTAGCATAGCTCTGTGCAGTCTGGTTGCTAAGTTAGCTTCAATGGCGTCGTTAGCACAGCATTGTTAACCTTCGCCAGCCTGGAAAGCATTAACCGTGTATTTACATGTCCACGGTTTAATAGTATTGTTGATTTTCTATCTATACTTCCCGTCAGGGGTTTATTTCTTTTGTTTCTATATGCAGTTAAAGCGCGATGCTATCACGTTAGCTCGTAGCTAAAGCATTTCGCCGATGTATTGTCGTGGAGATAAAAGGCACTGAATGTCCATTTCGCGTTCTCGACTCTCATTTTCAAGAGGATATAGTATCCCAGGTGGTTTAAAATACAAATCTGTGATCCACAATAGAAAAAGGAGAAAGTGTGGAATCCAATGAGCCAGCTTGTACCTAAGTTACGGTCAGAGCGAAAAAAGATACGTCCATCACTGCCTCTCAAGTCCTTCACTGTAACGTTCCTCATCTACGAATCTTTCATCCTCGCTCAAATTAATGGGGTAATCATCACTTTCTCGGTCCGAATCTCTCTCGCTCCATTGTAAACAATGGGGAATTGTGAGGAATACTAGCTCCTGTGACGTCACGCTACTTCCGGTACAGGCAAGGCTTTTTTTTTTTCATCAGCGAGCAAAAGTTGCGAACTTTATCGTCGATTTTCTCTACTAAATCCTTTCAGCAAAAATATGGCAATATCGCGAAATGATCAAGTATGACACATAGAATGGATCTGCTATTCCCGTTTAAATAAAAAAAAATCATTTCAGTAGGCCTTTAAAATAAAGTTGTTTTTTTTGCAAAGAAGTTCAAGCCCTGCCAATTAAGTTGTGTTACTGTGGCTGGTAAACAGCGGCTTTTTTGTGTGTTTCTACTCACCTTTCCCTTTGCCCTTTCCTTTGCGCATCGCTGAGCGAGCGTGGTTGGGAGGATCCTCGAAGCTTTTAGATTTGGCGTTATAAGCCTGTAAAAGCAACAGTTATTTCCAGGCTGAAAAGGTGTCGAGTGTGCGACGTACCTCCAAGAAATAAAAGCGGTCAGGTCCTCCGCTAGAATACTCTTGGACCGTCTGGTTGAGGTCTTCGCCGTATTCCACCCGACATTGTCCGAGCACCTCCGCCATGCTGACAGTGACCTCCTCGTCACTCCAGTAGAGCTGATTGATGTCCGTGTGGTAGCTGGCCTTCACTCCCTTGTGCGTGTTCTCAGGCCTGATAGAAGACTCGGAAGCGTTTAGATGGTAATTAAAAAAAAAATACAAAAAAAGTCAACTTGTTACCTGTAAAACTTGTGCAGTCGCAGTTTGACCTCCGACGCGTCCGCTTTGCCGTTGCTACGTCGGTGGCAGAAGATCTCCTTGATGCGCCCGATGCGGAACGGGTCTGGGGCGTTCAGGTTGGAGCCCTTGATGTAGTCTGAGGACTTTCTGTAGTACTCCGGATACAAATCCTCGTCCACGTCCTCTTTTCTGTGGGAGCGCTTGACCGGACTGGTTGCTTTCACACTGACACACAAACACACACACACACACACACACACATTAATACGGACTTGAGCTTGTCATGTCTTGAAGCAAATTGAGGAATAATAGATTTTACCAGCAGAGGTCGCAATTGAGTCAGACACTAGTTATGTGAGTAATGCATAAAAGTAGGGATGTCCGATAATGGCTTTTTGCCGATATCCGATATGCCGATATTGTCCAACTCTTTAATTACCGATACCGATATCAACCGATATCAACCGATATATACAGTCGTGGAATCAACACATTATTATGCCTAATTTGGACAACCAGGTATGGTGAAGATAAGGCACTTTTTAAAAAAATGAATCAAATAAAATAAGATAAATAAATTAAAAACATTTTCTTGAATAAAAAAGAAAGTAAAACAATATAAAAACAGTTACATAGAAACTAGTAATTAATGAAAATTTGTAAAATTAACTGTTAAAGGTTAGTACTATTAGTGAAGCAGCAGCACACACAATCATGTGTGCTTACGGACTGTATCCCTTGCAGACTGTATTGATATATATTGATATATAATGTAGGAACCAGAATATTAATAACAGAAAGAAACAACCCTTTTGTGTGAATGAGTGTGAATGGGGGGAGGGAGGTTTTTTGGGTTGGTGCACTAATTGTAAGTGTATCTTGTGTTTTTTATGTGGATTTAATAAAAAAAACAAAAAAAAAAAAACGATACCGATAATAAAAAAAAACGATACCGATAATTTCCGATATTACATTTTAACGCAGTTATCGGCCGATAATATCGGCAGACCGATATTATTGGACATCTCTACATAAAAGGGAAATAAAAATGTACACACACACACACACACACACACACACACACACACACACACACACACACACACACACACACACACACACACACACACACACACACACACACACACACACACACACACACACACACACACACACACACACACACACACACACACACACACACACACACACACACACACACACACACACACACACACACACACACACACACACACACACACACACACACACACACACACACACATTCATGGCGGCCCGCCACGAAAGAATTACGTCCGCCACAAATAAAAAAACTACTCCTGTCCAGCTTCTCAGGCAAATCATATAGTTGATGTAGATGCCCATATCGGCTGTTCAGATTTACTTTACAAAAGAGAAGTGTAGGATACTTCTCTTGTTGCCTTATTTGTATTTGACCACTACTGTTTTCTGTTTATTTGTTACTGACGGTGGCAGGACACCTCTGCCTCTGTTTCACTTTATGTTGCTGGTAAATAATATGGTTGTAGTAGTAGGCTAAAGTTAAATTATTTAGTATGCACTAATTAAAGGGGCAGAGCTTTAAGAGACATTTTAGCTTTTATAAGATGTATTTTTTGTAAGAACCACAATTAATAAATATATTTCAGTGAATAACTTATTGTTCAAATCTGTATATAAATATGTACATAAAGTGTTGTAATTACATTGTAAAATGGATGGACGTTTAAAACAAAACTGTTATTATTAATTAGTAAGTATACATTTTTTGAGCCTTTTTAGAGAAAATCATATTGTAGTAAATTATGCAAATGACTCGATGATGTCATGGTGACCACGCCCATAGCCACACCCCCACGGGTATCTTGGCAGTTTACGGGAAACACTGTAATATATATATACATATGTGTGTGTATGTATATATATATATATATATATATATATATATATATATATATATATATATATACACACACATACATACACACACACACATATATGTATACACACAAAGACACACACACGCCAAAAGTTTGGACACACCTTCTCCTCATTCAATGCGTTTTCTTTATTTCCATGACTATTTACATTGTAGATTGTCACATCAAAACTATGAATGAACACATGTGGAGTTATGTACTTAACAAAAAAAAGGTGAAATAACTGAAAACATGTTTTATATTCTAGTTTCTTCAAAATAGCCACCGTTTGCTCTGATTACTTTTTCGCACACTCTTGGCATTCTCTCCATGATATATATATATATATATATATATATATATATATATATATATATATATATATATATATATATATATATATATATATATATATATATAAAAATTTAAAAAAAGGTATGAAAACGTTTCCTAAAGACGACGCTCACCTGAAGTTGAACGCCTCGGGGGGCATGTAGACGCCGTCGCCCACCCGGAACTGTTCTCCTTTAAAGCAGGCCAAAGCGTAGAACACCTTGGAGTCGTGCTCGTCATCCAGAGGCTCAAAGGCACGAGGCGTCGCTCGCTCCTCGCGATCTTTAATCCTCACACAGCTGCTGCAGAAGCTGCAATTAAAAACCATTAAAAATTTAAAAAACAGGTATTAGAAGAGCGGCGACACATTTCACACGCCACCCACCTGAACTTGCAGTCCTCCGACGGCGTGGTCTCGGGCGGCGTCTCGAAGCGGGCGATGTCCGTGTCGTACCAGAACTGGTAGAAAAAACTCTTCCCGTCGTCTTCGATCACCTTGACGTCCATGTCCACGCCGCCCTGACGCACGGCAGCAAAAAAAAGGTGAGCGGGAGAATCGCAAACGGAGGACGTTCGTGGCCAACTCACCTCCATGAACCAGTTGTTGGATGGCGCCTTGTACATCACGTTGACTTTGCCCTGCACGTAGCTGAGGGACATGTCCTCGCACTCGTCCACCACCACCAGCTCCAGGGGGTCCGAGGACTCGCCCAGCACGGTTTGAGTGCCGCGGTTGAACCAGTGGGCGTGGAACATCTGGCCGTTGTTGTCCTCCCACAGCGCCGTGATCCTGGTGGACACACGCACGTCCTGAACGCACCGGGGAGGATGGAAGTTTTTGACGCGCTTGAGCACTTTACCTTGCCAGGTACAAAGGCGAGGACGCGTCCTCTGAAGACACGGAGACACAGTCTCCAAGTTCCAGCTCTTCGTCGTTCACACACACCTTCTTGTAGAACTGCTTCTTGCCCTCACACTGAAACGTCAGGAGATACATCATGGTCGTCATTATTACAGATGTCCGATAATATCGGACTGTCGATATTATCGGCCGATAAATGCTTTAAAATTTAATATCGGATATATAAAATGGAGAAAATAACTGCCTTTATTAATTATAAATTAGAGAAATTTACTTCATACTGGGAAAATTGGGTCAACTAAGTCACGCCCCATAAACCTGACTTAAATTTTTCGAATTAGCGTATATATATATATATATATATATATATATATATATATATATATATATATATATATATATATATATATATATATATATATATATATGGGGTGGTATGGATGGGATATAAACAAAAATATTTTGACATTTAGGACAGACAATAGATACATGATTTATGTGAATATTATGTAATGGATTGGAAGGTCTGATGCTAGATGTAAAATATAAAAAAAAAAAAAAAAAAAAAAAAAAAAAATATGTAATATCGGAAATAATCGGTATCAGTTTCAAAAAGTAAAATGTATGACTTTTTAAAACGCCGCTGTGTACACGGACGTAGGGAGAAGTACAGAGCGCCAATAAACCTTAAAAGGCACTGCCTTTGCGTGCCGGCCCAGTCACATAATATCTACGGCTTTTCACACACACTAGTGAATGCAAGACATACTTGGTCAACAGCCATACAGGTCACACTGAGGGTGGCCGTATAAACAACTTAAACACTGTTACAAATATGCGTCACACTGTGAACTCACACCAAATAAGAATGACAAACACATTTTGGGAGAAGATCTGCACCGTAACAGAACAAATACTCAGAACCCCTTGCAGCACTAACTCTTCCGGGACGCTATAATATACACCCCCTGCTCCCACCTCAACCTCACCCCCCCAACCCCGCCCACCTCATGCCCAAAATTCCAAGCTGCTGTTTTGAGGCATGTTAAAAAAAATAATGCACTTTGTGACTTCAATAATAAATATGGCAGTGCCATGTTGGCATTTTTTTTCCATAACTTGAGTTGATTTATTTTGGAAAACCTTGTTACATTGTTTAATGCATCCAGCGGGGCATCACAACAAAATTAGGCATAGTAATGTGTTAATTCCACGACTGTATAAATCGGTATCGGTTGATATCGGAATCGGTAATTAAGAGTGGGATGATATCGGATATCAGCAAAAAAGCCATTATCTGACATCTCTAATATTAAGTATGTGTCAATGAAAGGGCATTTTATGACTTTTCTTAATTTGATTACATGCTATAGTAGGACTTTATTGCATGATTTTTGTATCTCTTTAATTTAAGTAGCCAGGAACTGCAGATGGAAATGAGCTATTTAGATATAAATAAAGACTCAACTATACTAAAAAACAACAAGTAGTACCTTGACGGGCTCGCCGATCCACGTCAGCTTGCACTGAGTTTGCTTCTTCCGCTTCACCTGAGACGTCTTCTTGCTCTTCTCCACAGGCAGGTCTTCCTCCTCGATGTTCTCGTCGTCCTCAGCCTCCTTGACTGCCAGATTAGGACATCTTGAAAAACGGTAAACAAAAAATAAATAAGTAAAGAATGCCAAGCGGTGCCTCAAATGAAACAAACACAAAATGCATGTCTGTAGGGCAGTGTTTTTCAACCTTTTTTGAGCCAAGGCACATTTTTTTGCGTTTAAAAAATGCGGAGGCACACCACCAGCAGAAATGTATTAAAAACAAAACTCAGTTGACAGTAAAAAGTAATTGTCGCAATTGTTGGAAATGACTTTAAAACATAACCAAGCATGCATCACTATAGCTCTTGTCTCAAAGTAGGTGTACTGTCACATCACACCCTGACTTATTTGGACTTTTTTGCTGTTTTCCTGTGTGTAGTGTTTTAGTTCTTGTTTTGCGCTCCTATTTTGGTGGCTTTTTCTCTTTTTTTGGTATTTTCCTGTAGCAGTTTCATGTCTTCCTTTGAGCGATATTTCCCGCATCTACTTTGTTTTAGCAATCAAGAATATTTCAGTTGTTTTTATCCTCCTCTGTGGGGACATTGTTGATTGTCATGTCATGTTCGGATGTACTTTGTCTTTGCTCCATGGTAAGTCTTTGCTGTCGTCCAGCATTCTGTTCTTGTTTACTTTGTAGCTAGTTCAGTTTTAGTTTCGCTCTGCATAGCCTTCCCTAAGCTTCAATGCCTTTTCTTAGGGGCACTCACCTTCTGTTTATTTTTGGTTTAAGCATTAGACACCTTTTTACCTGCACACTGCCTCCCGCTGTTTCCGACATCTACAAAGCAATTAGCTACTGGCTGCCACCTACTGATATGGAAGAGTATTACACGGTTACTCTGCCGAGCTCTAGACACTCAACAACAACACATCATTTTGTAACTTATGATTGGCCTCACGCGGGCCGGACAGGGACGCACAAAGGGCCGGATGTGGCACGTGGGCCGCAGAATGCCCAGGTCTGGACTATAGGGTGTGTTGCCTAGTACGGTAGTACTCTTTGCCATTAAGCTGAATGCAGGCTTTTGTTGCGCCCTACAAAGTGCGTACGCTGCAAGTATTATACGTATTACCCACAAACCATTTGGAACGTGCATCAGAGTTGTTTTCATCACCAAATTTGGTGGTGTTTAAGTTGCCATGTAAAAATCACAAATGCTAATCAGAAGCACGTCTATGGCAAATCCAATGTAAATTAGCATCAAGGTAGCACGCCTTGAAAATGACAGCCAAGTGTTTTCTATCTTGCTTTGTTGGCATGGTAAACTGCAACGTCACCTCAAGGCACCCCGACTGAGTCTGCTACGGGTACTTGTTTGCCCGCCAAGTGTGGCCGGATGAAAAAGTACCCACAGAACACACTTTATAAGAAATTGTCAAGAAAAAATACAATCTCACCTTCTTTTCTTGCACGCCTGCTTGCTTTTGCCACTTCCTCCAAATTTGATCATGTCCTTGCAAGCGGTACACTTGCCGCAATCTGCAGACAGACAAACCTAAAAAGGACATAAAAATAAAAATACGATGTTAATTAGAAGAATTTGACACATACTAGGATGACTCCGGAGTGCATGACAAAGTGGAAAGGAAGATGTAGTACTCGCTGACCACATGGTCTTTTATGAACAAGTATATTGTACAACAAAACCAATGTTGCAATAGTGGAAATGAGCAAAAACCTCAATTAGCTTCAATAGCACTGATGAGTTAATTGTAAAGAGTAGAGTAAGTGTAACATTAGGGTTGGGTATCGTTTGAATTCGAACGATACCAATTCCGATTCCGATTCTTTGTTTCGATTCCGATTCCTTACGATTCTCGATTCCGATTCTTTTAAGAGGCAGGGTCCAAAAAAAGTTTAGGATATTTTAAATGAGCTAGCTAACCTACAGTCTTTCTGAATGAAATAGTCTGACATTCTCCATCAAATTTTAATTCAATTAACTTTTTATGAACTTTACTATAAATTCCTCACAGGGCTGTTTTCAACTAGAATATAAATATCAAATCTATGAACTTGAATATAAATATTATAAATTATTAGGGATGTCCGATAATGGCTTTTTGCCGATATCCGATATTGTCCAACTCTTTAATTACCGATACCGATATCGATATCAACCGATATATGCAGTCGTGGAATTAAAACATTATTATGCCTAATTTGGACAACCATGTATGGTGAAGAGAAGGTACTTTTTTAAAAAATAAATAAAATAAGAACTATATTAAAAACATTTTCTTGAATAAAAAAGAAAGTAAAACAATATAAAAACAGTTACATAGAAACTAGTAATTAATGAAAATGAGTAAAATTAACTGTTAAAGGTTAGTACTATTAGTGGACCAGCAGCACGCACAATCATGTGTGCTTACGGACTGTATCCCTTGCAGACTGTATTGATATATATTGATATATAATGTAGGAACCAGAATATTGATAACAGAAAGAAATGGGGGGAGGGAGGTTTTTTGGGTTGGTGCACTAATTGTAAGTGTATCTTGTGTTTTTTATGTTGATTTAATTTAAAAAAAACAACAACAAAAAACCAAAAAAAAAACGATACAGATAATAAAAAAAACGATACCGATAATTTCCGATATTACATTTTAACGCATTTATCGGCCGATAATATCGGCAGGCCGATATTATCGGACATCCCTAGTCTCCACCTTTATGAAAAAAAAAAAAGAAGAAGCTAAACATAAAAATAGTCAGCGACTCACCTCACAGACGCCGCACCGCTGGCGTTTGATGCCGCCGCTCTCCTTGTCGTCCTGCTCAATCTGCTCCGAGAAGAAGGCGTCGAAGATCTGGGAGACCAGCTTGGTCGTGGTGGCTTTGGTCGGACCCTTGCTGTCCTTCTCGATCTTGGTTGGATGGCGGATGGCCTGTCGCCGGGCAGCTCGCCTGCAGAAAAGTAAAGGCGTCATGTTCCGGAGTGTTTACACCCTACTCCCTCAAAAAAAAAAAAGTGGGTGTGGTCATGTGAAGCAATGCTGTGATAATGCAGCGGTTCATCCATGCAACAAACTGGACAAGCTGGACAATGAAGAGCAGCCTAGCAGACGTTGCCTTCATGTTAATGTCGACTTGATTCGTGGTAATTACGGGTGTCCCTGATACCAGCAAGAATGTATCAATGTTGGGACGCATCTAAAATCTCTGATACGAGCAGTCCTGCAGTTTGTTTACTTGTACAAAACTGGACCGCCAGTTAACATCTAAACGTCCTCCAATAAGCACGCAAGGTGCGCCTTTTATTCCATTTCAGTCAAGTCATTTACTAAATATTAACATGGTAGGCAATAGGCTAATAGGAGCTGGCAGCTACACCACGGCTAAGCACACAACAGCGAGACATACAGTACAGGCCAAGTGTTGACACCTTCTCAATCAATGTGTTTTCTTTATTTTCATGACTATTTACATTGTAGATTGTCACATCAAAACTATGAATGAAGTAGGGCTGCAACAACTAATCAATTAAATCGATTAAAATAGTTGCCGATTAATTTAGTCATCGATTCGTTGGATCAATGCTATGCGCAGTTTTTTAAAATTTTTATTTAAATAAACCTTTATTTATAAACTGCAACATTTACAAACAGCTGACAAACAATAATCAAAATAAGTATGGTGCCAGTATGCTGTTTTTTTTCCAATAAAATACTGGATAGGATAGAAATGTAGCTAGTCTCCTTTATCCGATTATTAATCGATTAATCGAAGTAATAATCGACAGATTAATCGATTATCAAATTAATTGTTAGTTGCAGCCCTAAAATGAACATGTGGAGTTATGTACTTAACAACAAAAAGGTGAAATAACTGAAAACATGAGATAGGCTGCAGCACCCCCGCGACCCCATAAGGGACAAGCAGTAGAAAATGGATGGATGAATGTTTTATAATGATAAATGGGTTATACTTGTATAGCGCTTTTCTACCGTCACACAATATTTCCACATTCAACCATTCACACACTGATGGCGGGAGCTGCCATGCAAGGCCCTAACCACCACCCATCAGGAGCAAGGGTGAGGTGTCTTGCTCAAGGACCCAACGGACGTGACTAGGATGGTAGAAGGTGGGGATTGAACCAGAAACCCTCAGGTTGCTGGCACAGCCACACAGTCCCCATATATACACACTACCGTTCAAAAGTTTGGGGTCACATTGAAATGTCCTTATTTTTGAAGGAAAAGCACTGTACTTTTCAATGAAGATAACTTTAAACTAGTCTTAACTTGAAAGAAATACACTCTATACATTGCTAATGTGGTAAATGACTATTCTAGCTGCAAATGTCTGCTTTTTGGTGCAATATCTACATAGGTGTATAGAGGCCCATTTCCAGCAACTATCACTCCAGTGTTCTAATGGTACAATGTGTTTGCTCATTGGCTCAGAAGGCTAATTGATGATTAGAAAA
>NC_084736.1:6266943-6376943 GCF_033978785.1 Entelurus aequoreus | reverse complement strand
ACTGCAATACGATGGCAGTCACACATAAGAGATACGTGCAGACTGCAATACGATGGCAGTCACACATAAGAGATACGTGTAGACTGCAATACGATGGCAGTCACACATAAGAGATACGTGTAGACTGCAATACGATGGCAGTCACACATAAGAGATACGTGTAGACTGTAATACGATGGCAGTCACACATAAGAGATACATGTAGACTGCAATACGATGGCAGTCACACATGAGAGACGTGTAGACTGCAATACGATGGCAGTCACACGTAAGAGATACGTGTAGACTGCAATACGATGGCAGTCACACATCAGAGATACGTGTAGACTGCAATACGACGGCAGTCACACGTAAGATACGTGTAGACTGCAATAAGATGGCAGTCACACAAGAGATACGTGTAGACTGCAATATGATGGCAGACACAAGATAGACGTGTAGACTGCAATATGATGGCAGTCACACATAAGAGATACGTGTAGACTGCAATACGATGGCAGTCACACATAAGAGATACGTGTAGACTGCAATACGATGGCAGTCACACATAAGAGATACGTGTAGACTGCAATATGATGGCAGTCACACATAAGATAGACGTGTAGACTGCAATATGATGGCAGTCACACATAAGAGATACGTGTAGACTGCAATACGATGGCAGTCACACATAAGAGACACGTGTAGACTGCAATACGATGGCAGTCACACATAAGAGATACGTGTAGACTGCAATACGATGGCAGTCACACATAAGAGATACATGTAGACTGCAATACGATGGCAGTCACACATAAGAGATACATGTAGACTGCAATACGATGGCAGTCACACATAAGAGATACATGTAGACTGCAATACGATGGCAGTCACACATAAGAGATACGTTTAGACTGCAATACGATGGCAGTCACACATAAGAGATACGTGTGGACTGCAATACGATGGCAGTCACACAAGAGATACGTGTAGACTGCAATACGATGGCAGTCACACAAGATAGACGTGTAGACTGCAATATGATGGCAGTCACACATGAGATACGTGTAGACTGCAATACGATGGCAGTCACACATAAAAGATACGTGTAGACTGCAATACGATGGCAGTCACACATAAGATAGACGTGTAGACTGCAATATGATGGCAGTCACACATAAGATAGACGTGTAGACTGCAATACGATGGCAGTCACACATAAGAGATACATGTAGACTGCAATACGATGGCAGTCACACAAGAGACGTGTAGACTGCAATACAATGGCAGTCACACATAAGAGATACGTGTGGACTGCAATACGATGGCAGTCACACATAAGAAAGACGTGTAGACTGCAATACGATGGCAGTCACACATAAGAGAGACGTGTAGACTGCATTACGATGGCAGTCACACATAAGAGAGACGTGTAGACTGCAATATGATGGCAGTAAACACCACAACTTTAAATGTTCCATTGAAAATATAGAACATTACACACGGCACTCAAAAATCTGTCAAAATGTTTTTAGTACGACTTCGGTAAGCTACGAAGCCGCACCGCTTGATGGATTGTCTGCGCATTAAACATACGAGTATTATTATGGTGTAGGGCTGGGCGATATATTAAGTAAAAGCATAGAGATATTGTGGAGGGGGGGTGGGGTGGGGGGGGTCTGCGGGCCTGCCGCAGAGCGGGGTGTGTAAGGACCGGAACCTCGAAGTCAGCGGCAGGTGAGTAGATTGCCCAGCTGGGGCTTGTTATCTAATAACCTGTCGCCCTCATTAGCAGCAGCCGGAACGAGAGACGTGGTTGGAGTGGCTGGTGAGCGGACGCATGAGACCGAGAGACATTTTGCTGGAAAGCAAAACCCTACCGCTATATGAAAATAAAAGACTTGTTACCCAGACTAGAGGGCCCACGAGAGCATCTTTGTGGTCAGAAGAACCCACAGGAGGGCAACCTCCACAGATATACTTTTACATCAATATCGCCCAGCCCTACTCTGAATCGTATATGAAAGTTAACTTGTTGTAACTGCAAAGGCGGGGTGATTATTATTGTAAGGAAATAAAAGATCCCAGCTATAATTAGAGCATTTACAGTCGTTGACATTCACCCCTGGGGGGCGCCGTACCTCTTGCCCAGCGTGACGCCCGCCAGCTTAATGAGGTCGCGCATGCACGGCGTGACAATGATGGGCTGCTCATCCGAGTCGCCCGCCTCGTCGTAGCTCTCCACCTGCTCCACCACGAACTGGGCGTGGCGCAGCAGCGTGTCCTCGGTGAAGCAGTTGAAGTTGAGCCCACAAGGGGGCACTGTGGTCTGAAAGATTTGTATTGTTTTTTTAACGAACTGTGCAAAGGGATTTGAAGCCGCCTTTGTCCTCACCTCAATCTTGTTGAGAAGGTCCTCGTAAGAAACGTCCGGGTTCTTCTGAAGGAACTCCACCACGATTTTGCTCATGTAGATCTTCTCCTGCATCAAGGCAAAGATGGGCGAATACTCCTCGCTGGGATGCATCAGGATGTACTCGGCAAACGCTGAACATAACACACACAAAAAACGTTTTGAGGGAAAACCGCAGAGTGAGCAAACATCTGGAACGAGAAGAAAAAAAAGCGTTGCAATACCTGTCGTGAAACCGATTAGAGCTTTTTCTCCACCGTCAAATCCAGTAATCCACCAGGCATTGATGGGGCCAAGTTTCTTTGCAGGAACGCCACCTTGAAGACAAAAACGTATACTTTGTTGTGTTGTATTAAATATGTTTTGATTAGGAACATGAATGTCCTGAATGAGTTGAATTGGTTGGTGTTGGAGTTGTTTAAATCCGTCAAGAAATGTTGAATTGAAAAATGGTATTACGGAATTTGCGGAAAACCGGGAATTTTTCAAGTTCCTAAACCAACTTGGTTTTTTGTCCTGACTAAGAGGACTTGAAGGCCTACTGAAAGCCACAACTACCGACCACGCAGTCTGATAGTTTATACATCAATGATGAAATCTTAACATTGCAACACATGCCAATACGGCCGGGTTAACTTATAAAGTGCAATTTTTAATTTCCCGCTAAACTTCCGGTTGAAAACGTCTATGTATGATGACGTATGCGCGTGACGTCAATGGTTGATACGGAAGTATTCGGACACCATTGAATCCAATACAAAAAAGCTCTGTTTTCATCGCAAAATTCCACAGTATTCTGGACATCTGTGTTGGGGAATCTTTTGCAATTTGTTTAATGAACAATGAAGACTGCAAAGAAGAAAGTTGTAGGTGGGATCGGTGTATTAGTGGCTGGCTGCAGCAACACAACCAGGAGGACTTTGAGATGAACCCTTAACCCTAACCCAAGTCTGACGCTCTTTTTAAACTTTTATTGAGCAACCTATACTAACACAGCTCAACTTATCTCGTTCTTTCCACACGCACATCTATCCTCACTCCTCATTTCCGCAACAGCAACGCTTCCTCCTTCTTCGCCAATCACCTTACAGGCGTGCTACGTTCACAACAAAGAGGATGCAGGATAAAGTGACAGAAATTGAAATTTTTGCATTGTATTATACATCCGGAAGTGTTGTGTAAGAAAGTGTTACAAATAAAACCATCAAAAGCCATCTGCTTTTGTATAAAGATAAGTTAGGTTAAATGAAAATATTATTATTATTATTATCTATCTTACGGTATATCAAAAATATTTTAAGCAAAATTGAATTGAAATATTGTCGGTGTGGCCCTCCAGCAGTGCTCGGGTTGCTCATGCAGCCCCCGGTAAAAATTAATTGCCCACCCCTGTTCTATCTGCATTTAAGCACGATGCTATCACATTAGCTCCGTAGCTAAAGTGCTTCACCGATGTATTGTCGTGGAGATAAAAGTCACAGTGAATGTCCATTTCGCGTTCTCGACTCTCATTTTCAAGAGGATATAGTATCCGAGGTGGTTTAAAATACAAATCCGTGATCCACAATAGAAAAAGGAGAAAGTGTGGAATCCAATGAGCCAGCTTGTACCTAAGTTACGGTCAGAGCGAAAAAAGATACGTCCTGCACTGCACTCTAGTCCTTCACTCTCACTTTCCTCATCCACGAATCTTTCATCCTGGCTCAAATTAATGGGGTAATCGTCACTTTCTCGGTCCAAATCGCTCTCGCTGCTGGTGTAAACAATGGGGAAATGTGAGGAGTCCTTCAGCCTGTGACGTCACGCTACTTCCGGTACAGGCAAGGTTTTTTTTATTAGCGACCAAAAGTTGCGAACTTTATCGTCGATGTTCTCTACTAAATCCTTTCAGCAAAAATATGGCAATATCACGAAATTAACAAGTATGACACATAGAATGGATCTGCTATCCCCGTATAAATAAAAAAAATTCATTTCAGTAGGCCTTTAATGATATTTAAGTGGAAAGGTTCAAATCTATCTGTATTGGCCTTGTGATGAGGTGGCGACTTGTCCAAGGTGTACCGCGCCTTCCGCCCGAATGCAGCCGAGATAGGCTCCAGCACCCCCCGCGACCCCAAAAGGGACGAGCGGTAGAAAATAGATGGATGTTTTGATTGCTCGTGTAAAAGAAAATTAAAATTATATTACATTTTGGGCTTGACCGTGGTAAATTAATTTTTGCAATTATGAATTATATATGAAATATTTTTCATAGTACGAGCATGAAAAACTGTTTAGAGCAGGGATGTCAAAGTGGTTTTCATTGAGGGCCACATGGCATTTATGGCTGCCATCAGAGGGCCACTTGTAACACTGAATAATAGAGATGTTTGCCGATACCCGATATTGTCCAACTCTTAATTACAGATTCCGATATCAACCGATACTGATGTATACAGTGGTGGAATTAACACATTATTATGCCTAATTTTGTTGTGATGCCCCGCTGGATGCATTAAACAATGTCACAAGGTTTTCCAAAATAAATCAACTCAAGTTATGGAAAAAAAATGCCAACATGGCACTGCCATATTTATTATTGAAGTCACAAAGTGCATTATTTTTTTTTATAACATGCCTCAAAACAGCAGCTTGGAATTTGGGACATGCTCTCCCTGAGAGAGCATGAGGAGGTTAAGGTGGGCGGGGTGTGTATATTGTAGCGTCCCGGAACAGTTAGTGCTGCAAGGGGTTCTGGGTATTTGTTCTGTTGTGTTTATGTTGTGTTACGGTGCGGATGTTCTCCCGAAATGTGTTTGTCATTCTTGTTTGGTGTGGGTTCACAGTGTGGCGCATATTTGTAACAGTGTTAAAGTTGTTTATACGTCCACCCTCAGTGTGACCTGTATGGCTGTTGACCAAGTATGCGTTGCATTCACTTGTGTGTGTGAAAAGCCGTAGATATTATGTGACTGGGCTGGCACGCAAAGGCAGTGCCTTTAAGGTTTATTGGCGCTCTGTACTTCTCCCTACGTCCGTGTACACAGCGGCCTTTTAAAGTCATAAATTGTACTTTTTGAGACCGATACCGATAATTTCCGATATTACTTTTTTAAGCATTAATCGGCCGATGATATCGGCAGTCCGATATTATCGGACATCCCTAGTGAATAATGTATGAATTTGCCTCTGGATTTCATTATTAATTATATGTATTGTTTTAAGTAGACTGTCGATTTTACAGTAAAAACTTTACGTTTACAAAATTTTACTGTAAAATAAGTGTTTTACAACATTTTATGGTAAATGGAAGAACAATACCACTGTTTTTTGGGGGGTTTTACGTGAAAAATCGGCAGCTTAGAATTTTTGTGTTAAATTGACATTGGTTTTTACAATATTATAGTGTGAGTGGAAAAACAGTACAAGTTATTGTTTTATTCTGGCAACTTAGCTGACAGTTTTCCTACCGTAACAACAAATGTACCATCTTTCTTCTTTTAACGAAACAAACAGAACCTATTTAAGTTATATATTGTATATATTATATAAAAATATAATATATCATATACTGTATATATAATATATAAATATTACATGTTATATTTTATATTGCTACTACAGTACATTTTTAGTCTACTTTATACCTGCATTATCCTTTCCATCCTTTGTAACTGAGCTACTGTGTGGAACTATTTCCCTTGTGGATCATTAAAGTTTGTCTAAGTCTATTTGTTAAAAAAACATGATGAAAAAAACAATTCCTTCAGCAATTTAATTGTTCAAATAATACATTTTAAAAAATCCTTTAAAAAAAAAGAAAAAAAAAAAGAAGCTAAAAATCATGTTTTCCTTCCTTTTATGTCAAACTAAATGACAAAGACTGTTAATGTTGTAGAAGGATATTGGAATCACATCCAAGCAGCTGAAGTTGACACAAGCATTAAACGGTGCAGGTGTCCCTAATGAGGTGTCTCACCATCCATGCAGGGGTTGTCGTCGTAGATGGGTTTGACAGCACAGCTGAAGTAGAGCTCCACGTTCTTCTCAATCAGACCGGCGTCAAACGGACAAAGATGGCCGTGCTTGTCGTACACACTAATTTGAGAGGGGGATTTTTAAAAAAAAAAAAATAGTGGCACACTTTTTTTCCCAGAGGAAGCAAACTTTGATTCCCCTCACCTGAAGTTTGTGATCCTGTGCTGTGGACGATCCTCGTAGCTCTCGAAGCCGTCCTCGTTGGCGTCAAAGAGAGAGAGTCGCTCGTCCGTCAACATCTCCGGCTCATCCAGCTGCGGGAAGGCCATGTTGAACGTGAAAGTCAACGCGGTAATAAGTTTATGAACATTTCCTTAAACGGCACTATTTGTTTTAAATGCGTGTGTCCTGCGTGACCCCTCAGTCCGTGCCAGCAGCGGCGTTCCGGCTAATGTTCCGTCCCAAGTCGCAACGTATAGCAAGCAGAATTGGACATAGAAAAATGTACCGTATTTTTCGGACTATTAGGCGCACTTAAAATCCTTTCATTTTCTCAAAACTCAACAGTGCGCCTTATATAATTATATATAGTGCTCCTAATGTACGGAATAATTCTGGTTGTGCTTACCAACCTCGAAGCTATTTTATTTGGTACATGGTGTAATGATAAGTGTGGCCAGTGGATGGCAGTTGCACATAAGAGATACGTGTAAACTCTCAAAACTCGACAGTGCGCCTTATATAATTATATATAGTGCTCCTAATGTACGGAATAATTCTGGTTGTGCTTACCAACCTCGAAGCTATTTTATTTGGTACATGGTGTATAGATAAGTGTGGCCAGTGGATTGCAGTCGCACATAAGAGATACGTGTAAACTCTCAAAACTCGACAGTGCGCCTTATATAATTATATATAGTGCTCCTAATGTACGGAATAATTCTGGTTGTGCTTACCAACCTCGAAGCTATTTTATTTGGTACATGATGTAATAAGTGTGACCAGTAGATGGCAGTCACACATAAGAGATACGTGTAGACTCTCAAAACTCGACAGTGCGCCTTATATAATTATATATAGTGCTCCTAATGTACGGAATAATTCTGGTTGTGCTTACCAACCTCAAAGCTATTTTATTTGGTACATGGTGTAATGATAAGTGTGGCCAGTGGATGGCAGTGGCACATAAGAGATACGTGTAAACTCTCAAAACTCGACAGTGCGCCTTATATAATTATATATAGTGCTCCTAATGTACGGAATAATTCTGGTTGTGCTTACCAACCTCAAAGCTATTTCATTTGGTACATGATGTAATAAGTGTGACCAGCAGATGGCAGTCACACATAAGAGATACGTGTAGACTCTCAAAACTCGACAGTGCGCCTTATATAATTATATATAGTGCTCCTAATGTACGGAATAATTCTGGTAGTGCTTACCAACCTCGAAGCTATTTTATTTGGTACATGGTGTAATGATAAGTGTGGCCAGTGGATGGCCGTCGCACATAAGAGATATGTGTAGACTCTCAAAACTCGACAGCGCGCCTTATATAATTATATATAGTGCTCCTAATGTACGGAATAATTCTGGTTGTGCTTACCAACCTCGAAGCTATTTTATTTGGTACATGGTGTAATGATAAGTGTGGCCAGTGGATGGCGGTCGCACATAAGAGATACGTGTAGACTCTCAAAACTAGACAGTGCGCCTTATATAATTATATATAGTGCTCTTAATGTTCTTTGTTGACCTACAAAGTATGTTTTTGGGGTGGAAGAGTCTGGTCGGGTGCTGGTTAGCTTGAAGCTAACAGCTAACCTGTCTTCATCCTAAACGATGTCGATCCAGCGGGAGATAAAAGTGAAGTTTCCATGGACTCACAAACAAGTCATTTACTGGAGGCATGGCACAGGATGAAGTTAAAAAGGTTGACTTTACACTCCCCTTGCGCTAAAGTTGTCTAAGTACAAACTGAGGCAGTATTTGTCATTGAGAAAACTTTCGGCGAATCAAAATTTACGGCCAATAAAAAGGCAATAAACAGGGACGGAAATTTGATCCGGCAAATATAAACAAAACAAAACACCGGCGGAAAGCGATAATCGAGCAAATAAAATAAAAAATAAAAAACAGGCAGTAAAAAATGTTTAATAATAATCCGCGTCCTTTCTGATTTCAATGCGTAAAAAGACACAAAAAGTGCGTTGACGCCAACACTGAGTAGTCTCACCGCATTGTCGGGATCCCCTTGAAAGAACTTGAGGTCTGAGTCGTCCAAATATTGCCTGCAATCTGGGCATTTTGGAGGCGGAGTCTATAAAAAATAAATACAAAAACATTTATAAAAATCCCGAGATAATTAATTTTAATGTTGTTACCTTTGCAGCAGCAACAGTCTTGCTCTCAGTTTTGGCTTCTTCAGGAGAAGACCTATCGAAATTCAGTGTATTACAAACCACTTCATGAGGCGCCATCTTCAGAAGTGCCTACTTACTGCTCATCAGACTCCACTTTGAGACGCTTCTCCTCCCGAGACTACATTAGACAATAACAAGAAAATAGGGATTATGCCAAGGGTGAGGCAAGCGGTCTGCAGCCTGCAGGAGGAGGAAGATGACTCACCTCCTCAGCAACTTCATCTGGTTTTACTTCACTTTGTCCGTTGGCGGCTTCTTCTACGCCATTCAGGTCTTCGGACTTACGCTTCTGACTGAAACAACAAATATTGGGGAAAAAATTAGGGTTTCAAACTTTCACAAGTCAAATCATAACACTGAAATCAGGCCTCAAATTTTTACTTGAAGGTCAAGGCAAGTGTTGCCTTAGAGGAGGGCTCATATTTTAGGGCACAAAGGCAAAGTATTTTTTTTCCGAGAGTTTTTAATTTAATTACTTTTTTTTTAAACTATGTACATCATGTAGATGACGTATCGGGACAGATCCATTAACAGTTTGAGCAGAAATATGTCGTACAGGAATTAACTATACACCATAACACATTAACAAAATGATGTCACATGAAAAAAACTAAATTAATGTAAACAAAAACCCGGTGTTTACTTTTTGATATCAAAATAAAACACAAAGCAGTTTGGCTAATGACGATGAAGTCTAATAAACAAGCTGTGTTCTTCTCCAACGCCTCCTAGTGGTTCAGTACAACAGTTTGGCCAACAACCAAAAAAACCCGGAGTGACACCTCTCACATCAAATAAACAATCTTCACCGCCTGCGTTCAATTCGATGATGACAAAACATTATAGCTAGTGTTGATGTTATTTGAACATTGATACAGTTTGCAGTTAAATAAAGGAGTGAACATCCCAGTAAACAAAGTAAAGACTTTATAAACAAGTTGTGACAACATTCACGACACATCGCCTGCTGCAAAACATCAATCAGTTTTCTCCTTCGCTGTATACTTTGTGTGAGGACAATATTGTCCACACCTGTCTCCATCTAAACACAGCAGTGCGCTCTTAAACGCACGGCGGGAAGCGAGGGAAAATGAGGCTAAACCAAGCGCTTGGCTCCGTTTAATCCGAGGGGAAATCTCCCGAGCAAAGTCTGTGTAGTTAGTCCACCATGATTATCAAGCCAAACGAGGCTATTGCGCATGCGCCTGATTTCGTGTTGCCGAAAATGCATTAATAAATAACGTTTTTTTCTGTCATTAAAACGGTATTACTAACCGTCGGGAATTATCACAAATTATCATTATACTGTTTATTGTTACATCCCTTGTCCATTAACAAGTAAAAAGTCAAGGGCGGTCACGGCGTGTTCTTGCCGCAAATGTTGGTCAACAATACTATTAAACCATGTACATGTAACTACACGGTTAAAAATTCTCAGCCTGGTAAGGCTTCACAATGCTGTTGCTAACGACGCTAAGGCTAATTTAGCAACCGGACCTCACAGAGCTATGATAAAAACATTAGCGCTCCACCTACGCCAGCCAGCCCTCATCTTCCCATCAACAGCCGTGCTCACCTGCGTTCCAGCGATCGACGGCACGACGAAGGTCTTAATCCGTGGGTTTGGCGGCAAGCATCGGCTAGGCGTAGTAAGTAGTCCTTGTTGTGTTGCTGTAAGTATTGTACTTAGCCACTAATACACCGATCGATCCCACCTACAACGTTCTTCTTTGCAGCCTCCATTGTTCATTAAACAAATTGCAAAAGATTCACCAACACAGATGTCCAGAATACTGTGGAATTTTGTCGAAGAAAACAAGAGGTTTTTGTATCGGGTCGATGGGGTCCAACCACTTCCGTGGATTTTGTAACGTCACGCGCATAAATCATATCCAAAGGAGTTTTTCAACCGGAAGTGTGGCGGGAATTTTAAAATGTCACTTTATAAGTTAACCCGGCCGTATCGGCATGTGTTGCAATGTTAAGATTTCATCATTGATATATAAACTATCAGACTGCGTGGTCGCTAGTAGTGGCTTTCAGTAGGTCTTTAAGTAGCCGCCTTCGCTTCCTTCTGTCTCTGTCAGTACTCTACACAGCACCCATCATTGTCCCACCCACACAACCATCTGATTGGTTACAAACAGAGCGGTAGCAGCCAATCAGCAGTGCGTATTCAGAGCGGTAACAGCCAATCAGCAGTGTGTATTATTTCACTTGACCTTTTTCTGTGTTGATTGAGCTGTGTTGAAGCAGCAAAAACGGACATTATGTTAAATGAAGAGTTTCTGTCTCTGATAGTTGACATAATAATGTAAGTGCATCATTAAGCCTACATGAACTCCATGGTGTTCAGGGATGAATAGTCTCTCCTATTGCTATTGTACTATTTTTTTCCAGCTATAGTAACATTACTCATTAGTAATGTAGCAGCCTAGTTTTGAATGGCAGGGTCCCTGCTATCACATGTTGATAAAAATATAACATTTACATATGCTTCCCAAATGCTGTAATAAATTAAGCATGATGAGTTGACTTGAAACTGTTTAATGTTGCACTTTTTATATGTAGAAGAAAAGTTTTGTCATTGTATTTAATCTGAGCATCAACTTGAGGCAGTTTAATGTGGATTAACGTGGGCAGAATCATTATAGTGTTCCCAATGTTAAAAGGATAAAGCCATTGTTTACACATTTGGTAAATAAATAACCCAAAAAATTTATATTTTGTTTTCTTACTGTACCGAAAATGAACCGAACCGTGACCTCTAAACCGAGGTACGTACCGAACCGAAATTTTTGTGTACCGTTACACCCCTACCTGATAGAGGATCTTTGAATAGCATTTAGGCCGCAATCAGTTACATAGGAAACTCTGCAGTAAAACTTTTTAGCAACCATTAAATGTAAAGAGGATGGAAACGCACACTTTGGAGAACATGGACAGGATGGTCGGTTGGTTGCCGCCACTTCTCGTCACCCTGGAGCTGGCCGGAGACTCTGGAAAGATCCAAAGATCACAATCCCATCCAAACGTGCGCATCTTAAGAGGCTCAAACGGCCTACTTTTGTTGTCAGCTTTGCTCCTCCGGCCGCCTTTCCCTCGAGCGCCGGGCGACTTGACGTCCTCCTCCACGTCCATGCCGGCGTCGCCTTCGTCCTCCTCTTTGTGGGAGCCGTTGGCGTGGCCGTTGGTTTTTCCTTTGGGCTCGCCGTTTTCCAAGCGGAGCTCTTTGCCCAGCAGGGCTTTCACCTTAGAGACGTAGTCGTCCTGGAGGAGAGACGGCCAGAGTTTGAACCTCGCCGGAAGTTTCCACGAAGCGAAACTCACCATTGAAATTTCTGAGGTCTTCATCTTCTCCTCCAGGCCGGCGAGCACGTCCTGAGCGTCGGCATGCAGGAAGTCTTGCACCAGCTTCAGCTTCTCCTTCACGTGATCCTGTGTGCGGAAGTTTACGTTGATCAATTTGCGTCTTGATGCAGAATAGTGCAGTACACGCAGACAGGCAGCGGAGGCGCTGATGAGTCAAACTAGTTTAAAGGCCTACTGAAATGAATTTTTTTTATTCAAACGGGGATAGCAGATTCATTCTATGTGTCGTACTTGATCATTTCGCGATATTGCCATATTTTTGCTGAAAGGATTTAGTAGAGAACATCGACGATAAAGTTCGCAACTTTTGCTCGCTGATAAACAAAAAAGCCTTGCCTGTACAGGAAGTAGCGTGACGTCACAAGTTGAAAGGCTCCTCACATTTCCCCATTGTTTACACCAGAAGTGAGAGCGATTTGGACCGAGAAAGCGACGATTACCCCATTAATTTGAGCCAGGATGAAAGATTTCTGGATGAGGAACGTGAGAGTGAAGGACTAGACTGCAGGACGCATCTTTTTTCGCTCTGACCGTAACTTAGGTACAAGCTGGCTCATTGGATTCCACACTTTCTCCTTTTTCTATTGTGGATCACGGATTTGTATTTTAAACCACCTCGGATACTATATCCTCTTGAAAATGAGTCGAGAACGCGAAATGGACATTCACAGTGACTTTTATCTCGGCGAAGCACTTTAGCTACGGAGCTAATGTGATAGCATCGGGCTTAACTGCAGATAGAAACAAAAGAAATAAACCCCTGACTGGAAGGATAGACAGAAGATCAACAATACTATTAAACCATGGACATGTAACTACACGGTTAATGCTTTCCAGCCTGGCGAAGCTTAACAATGCTGTTGCTAACGACGCCATTGAAGCTAACTTAGCAACGGGACCTCACAGAGCTATGCTAAAAACATTAGCTCTCCACCTACGCCAGCCAGCCCTCATCTGCTCAACACCCGTGCTCACCTGCGTTCCAGCGATCGACGGAGCGACGAAGGACTTCACCCGATCATCAATGCGGTCGGCGGCTAGCGTCGGATAGCGCGTCTGCTACCCAAGTCAAAGTCCTCCTGGTTGTGTTGCTGCAGCCAGCCGCTAATACACCGATCCCACCTACAGCTTTCTTCTTTGCAGTCTTCATTGTTCATTAAACAAATTGCAAAAGATTCACCAACACAGATGTCCAGAATACTGTGGAATTTTGCGATGAAAACAGAGCTTTTTTGTATTGGATACAATGGTGTCCGAATACTTCCGTATCAACCATTGACGTCACGCGCATACGTCATCATACATAGACGTTTTCAACCGGAAGTTTAGCGGGAAATTTAAAATGTCACTTTATAAGTTAACACGGCCGTATTGGCATGTGTTGCAATGTTAAGATTTCATCATTGATATATAAACTATCAGACTGCGTGGTCGCTAGTAGTGGCTTTCAGTAGGCCTTTAACCCTTGTTTAATGTTCATATTGTTGTTACTCAGCCAGCGTTTGTGGGTCTGATGGACCCGTTAAACATCTGTTCAGTATTTTAACATAAAAGTGTTTGATTGTGAGGCATTAAAAGCCACAAAACGCAACGGGTCCATCAGACCCACAAATGCTGGCTGAGTAACAACAATATGAACGTTGCACGGAAAATGTCTCTGCCAGTTTCTGCATCCCACAGGGATTCTTCTTTTGTGTTTCTGCACCTGCGGTTCCCACACAAGGTTGCAACATTGTTTGTCAACACTGTCTGCTCTCATTTTCTCGCACATTTGACCCTCTGATGTTCTGTGTACCTACACTCTGTCCTCCTCCTGTCTAGGCCTGCTGTGTGTGTGTGTGTGTGTGGTACACAGAACATCAATTTCCACACTTCTATTAGCCCCGGGTCCAGTGGACCCGAGCATCTTATATGTAATAGAAATGTGTAGGGGGGGGGGTGTATGGTGTGTGGTCATTAAATATTAAATATTCTGATATATGTTCTTCACAGAAAATGAGCCAAAGTCAGTGAGTCTAAGTTTGAAAAATTAATTAATTGTATCATTTTTCTTTTAATAAAAAATTAAAAACGGGTCCCGCGGACCCGAACACCACACAAGTAGCAAAAATAAGGTTTAGCTCTTTTTACTTGTGATGTGCGATTATACTGATTGTAAAATTCAGGCTGGTGTAGTGTGGTAACGATACCAATATTTTGGTATTGGCACTAAAATTATTTTGGTACTTTTCTAAATAAAGGGGACCACAAAAAATGTCATAATTGGCTTTATTTGAACAAAACAATCTTAGGGTACATGAAACATATGTTTATTATTGCAATGTAGTCCTTAAATAAAATAGTAAACATACTAGACAACTTGTCTTTTAGTAGTAAGTAAACAAACAAAGACTCCTAATTAGTCTGCAGTAACATATTGTGTCATTTATCTACTTATTATTTTGTCAACATTATTAAGGACAAGTGGTAGAAAATGAATTAGTAATCTACTTGTTCATTTACTGTTAATATCTGCCTACTTTCTGTTTTAACATGTTCTAGCTACACTTCTGTTAAAATGTAATAAATAACTTATTCTAAAAAAAAAAAATAAAGTCAATAATGCCATTTCTTGTGGTGTCCTTTATTTAGAAAAGTATCGAAATAAGATTTGGTACCGGTACCAAAATATTGGTATCGGGACAGCACTAGTGTCTAGTAGGGCTGCAACAACTAATCGATTAAAAAAATAGTTGCCGATTAATTTAGTCATCGATTCGTTGGATCTATGCTATGCGCAGAGGCAATTTTATTTATTTTATAAACCCTAATTTATAAACTGCAACATGTACAAACAGCTGAGAAACAATAATCAAAATAAGTATGGTGCTAGTATGCTGTTTTTTTTCCAATAAAATACTGGAAAGGATAGAAATGTAGTTTGTCTCTTTTATCCGATTATTAATCGAAGTAATAATCGACAGATTAATCGATGATCAAATTAATCGTTAGTTGCAGCCCTAGTGTCTAGTAAATGTTTTAAATGTTAAAATCAGAGAACGGAACAAATGATGCCATTATTTATATTCAACCAAATAGCCTGCAATAAAAGGATGCATAAACTTGCTCTTTTTCAATACCGAGTGACTCATTCAGTAAACTCCTTAAATAAACAAATGACAAAGTGACTGAATGAGCACAGCCGCGTGCCACTGCGCATTACACACTTAGGCGATATACAGGCTTCCTACGCCCTTTCCATGGCCAAATTCAAGCACTTTTTAAGGACTTTCAAGATCAATTTTCCAGTTTTTCAAAAAGAAAACCAGTGTGAATCAATCCATAGCCTTGTTGTTTGAGCTCACCAAATGCTGTCTGTAGGAAAAATAGGGAAAATCTGCTCAAATCTAAGCCTAACATTGAAGCAGCAGTTATCATGAACTGATAACAGACTCCTCCACCCCAAAAACATACTTTGTAGGTCAACTATGTGCCTTTTGAAGTGTTCATGTGCGAGGAGTGTTCAAAAGGAGTCTTTTGGCGAAGTGGCTGACATGTTGGCACCGTCACCGTCTTTGTTTACTGAAGCAGAGATGCTGACTGTGCGTTATGATCAACTTTTTATCCATAGACTTATCACATGTCATTTGTTATTATCTATAGCAGGGGTGTCAAAAGTGCCATTTGCGGCCTACAGCTAATGTTTTAAAGGCCCTCGGCACATTCTAAAAATACTATTAAAATAAAAAAAAACATAAAAGTGGAATAAAAAAAGAAGCTTACAGGTGAAATGTAATTTAGAAAAAGTTGCAATGTTGACTAATAAAACAAAGCTGTTTTTTTTTCTTTAAAATTGTCATTGCTCAAAACATAATGAATCAAAATCAATGTTTTTATGAATTATTGACCTATCCAAGGCTGCGTGCGATTACTTCACATCAAATATTACACTTTGGAAAAATATTTTCTGTGGAAGATTTTGCATATTTTGCCATTTCCTTGACAAAAAGGGAAGAAAAACAAAAAAAACAACATAAAACAAAAAACAAAAAACTGAGGGATAGATCTGAAGTTGATGTAGACTCTATAGAGATTTAAGTGTTAAATAAATAATGTATGTATGCCCTGGCACACCATTATCATCATTTCATAACCCAAACAAAACACTTTAATACTGAAATAAATATACCTACAACTTATTAAATACAAATATAGAAAAAACTACCAGCAGTGGTAAAGTTTAGATCCATGAAGGAAAGAAGAAAGTGAATGAATGTTTATAACTGAATACATTTACATATGCATAAAAATGAGTTTTCTTTTGTATTAATTTTTTTTATGACTTAAGTAACGTTCATGGCAACCTTTTTACCAAAACAATACAGAATGTGAGATATAACAGGATAATGTTTATCATTTATTTTCAAAAACGCTTGCAAAAAAGTGGGACCCCATTTGTATGACTTGATGGGGCCCCTGGGACCCCATTTTGAAAATTCCCAGCACCCAACACTGTTGTTTATTCATGTTTTTTATGCAATATTGTGCTGTGCTATCATAAGTTAGTAAAGGCTGTATTATTTATACAAAATAACTCCTTAGTATAAATGGAATGGAGCTTTAATTGATATTGTTGGCAATGAGATTGACTATTTATAAGACATTGTTACAAGAATAGAATTGAGGGATGGATGTGAAGTTGATGTAGACTCTAGAGATTTAAGCGTTAAATAAATAATGTATGTATGCCCTGGCACACCATTAGCATCATTTCATGACCCAAGCAAGACACTTTTATAATGAAATAATTAAACTTACAGCTTAATAAAAATATAGAAAAAAAGATTTAAAAGTGAATGAATGTTTAGAACTGAATACATTTACATAAAAGTTTTTTGTATTTTTTTTTTTAATGACTTAACAGTCATGACAACCTTTTTTCCAAAACACAATATAGAATGTGAGATATTACAGGATAATGTTTATCATTTATTTTCAAAAACGCTTGCAAAAAAGTGGCACCCCATTTTTATGACTCGATGGGGCCCCTGGGACCCCATTTTGAAAATTCCTAGCGCCCAACACTGTTGTTTACTCATGTTTTTTAATACATTAGAGTGCTGTGCTATCATAAGTTAGTAAAGGCTATATTATTGTTACAAAAAAAACAACCTCCTTAATATAAATTGAATGGAGCTTTAAAGGCCTACTGAAATGAATTTTTTTTATTTAAACGGGAATAGCAGATCCATTCTGTGTCACACTTGATCATTTCGCGATATTGCCATATTTTTGCTGAAAGGATTTAGTAGAGAAAATCGACGATAAAGTTCGCAACTTTTGCTCGCTGATAAAAAAAAAGCCTTGCCTGTAGCGGAAGTAGCGTGACGTCACAGGAGCTAGTATTCCTCACAATTCCCCGTTGTTTACAATGGAGCGAGAGAGATTCGGAGCGACAAAGCGACGATTACCCCATTAATTTGAGCGAGGATGAAAGATTCGTAGATGAGGAACGTTACAGTGAAGGACTAGAGTGGAGTGCAGGACGTGTCTTTTTTCGCTCTGACCGTAACTTAGGTACAAGCTGGCTCATTGGATTCCACACTCTCTCCTTTTTCTATTGTGGATCACAGATTTGTATTTTAAACCACCTCGGATACTATATCCTCTTGAAAATGAGAGTCGAGAAGGCAAAATGGACATTTAAAGTGACTTTTATCTCCACGACAATACATCGGTGACACACTTAGCTATTGAGCTAACGTGATAGCATCGTTCTCAAATGCAGATAGAAACAAAAGAAATAAACCCCTGACTGGAAGGATAGACAGAAGATCAACAATACTATTAAACCATGTACATGTAACTACACGGTTAAAAATTCTCAGCCTGGTAAGGCTTAACAATGCTGTTGCTAACGACGCTAAGGCTAATTTAGCAACTTAGCAACCGGACCTCACAGAACTATGATAAAAACATTAGCGCTCCACCTACGCCAGCCAGCCCTCATCTTCCCATCAACAGCCGTGCTCACCTGCGTTCCAGCGATCAACGGCGCGACGAAGGACTTCATCCGTGGGTTTGGCGGCAAGCATCGGCTAGGCGTAGTAAGTAGTCCTTGTTGTGTTGCTGTAAGTATTGTACTTAGCCACTAATACACCGATCGATCCCACCTACAACGTTCTTCTTTGCAGCCTCCATTGTTCATTAAACAAATTGCAAAAGATTCACCAACACAGATGTCCAGAATACTGTGGAATTATGTCGAAGAAAACAAGAGGTTTTTGTATCGGGTCAATGGGTTCCAACCACTTCCGTGGATTTTGTGACGTCACGCGCATAAATCATATCCAAAGGAGTTTTTCAACCGGAAGTGTGGCGGGAATTTTAAAATATCACTTTATAAGTTAACCCGGCCGTATTGGCATGTGTTGCAATGTTAAGATTTCATCATTGATATATAAACTATCAGACTGCGTGGTCGCTAGTAGTGGCTTCCAGTAGGCCTTTAATTTTTTTTAATTTTAATTTACAATGAGATAAAAGATTGTAGAAATATATTCCAATTGAAAAAAATATATAAAGACAGAACAATAAGATCATATGGACATTTTGCTTTATAGTTATTATTTTACTTATTTTTTGTCTGGTTTTGTATAATCCCTTGAAGTGTATATTATTTTTTGTTCGGTTTGTACTTCATGAAGTTTTTGCACTTGTTTTTTGTTTGTTTTCATAATATTTGGATGTATTTGTTTGGTTTGTATGCCTGTGAATCTGGGGCCGTACTTATCAAGCTTCTTAGAGTGCCATTTTACACTTAAGTCCTGAGAATTTGCGAAATGTAGTCCTACTCTCAAACTTAAGAATAAAAGCTTTTTATCAACGTTCTTAAGTCTAAGAATCACTCCTACTCTCCACGATATTTAAGAGACCTTCAGAGGTGTCTTAAGTGGTTAGGAGTTGCCAGCGGGGGATGGCACTGAGGCGAGAGAGACGTGCGCCAACGTTCAGGGAACGAAACAATGGGTTTTTTTTTTTGATGACGAGCAGCTGATCAAACGGTATCGTTTAGACAGAGCGGATATTATTTTTGTCACAGATTTAATACTTTTCGATTCCTTGTTGATTTCTGCATGTGTCTGCACTGGGCTAGTATATATAGAGCCACCCACACCAGTTTCAAATTAGTTGCCTAATTAATGAATTGGAAAGAAAATGTTATGACAGTAGCGTATGTGTGTGGCCGTGAGGTGAGTGACGTCAGTGAGTGTGTGGGCGATAGAAGAGAGGGAGCGGTAGCGTGAGTGCCGGCGGGGACTAGTTTGTTTTGTATTATTTTGTAGTTTATTGTCAAAATATACACTCCCATTGTCCACTTAAATATTTCCAAGATATTTCTTTATTCTTAGACAACGAATTCCATTCCGTGATTGGTCATTTCTATGGACACAGAAATGACGTCACCTAAAATTCCGTTTACGGCACATAGTAATGTCGTAATTCAGCTCTGAGTGTGACACTTAAGATTCAGTCATACACTTGGCTGAAAGTGTGAGTAAGACGCTTGATAACTAACTTTTAAGTGCAGCTTTCAGCGAAGAATTTATTTACTCTTAAGTCAACTCTTAGCAGACTTCTTAGGAGTAATTCTAAGAAGCTTGATAAGTACGGCCCCTGGGCTATCCATTAACTACTTATTACGTTGAAGGGGGCAGGAAATATAAGACTTTCTTCATCCTGTTCCTTCTCAAGCATACACTGCAAAAAGTGAAATCTAAGTAAGATGAAATATCTCAAATAAGGGTGATATTTGCTTATTTTCTGTCTGATAAGATAATTCTTCTCACTAAGCAGATTTTATTTTAGAGTGTTTTACTTGTTTTAAGTGTTTTGGTCCTAAATGATATCAGTAAGATATTACAGCTTGTTTGCTGAGATTTGATGAGCTATATTGAGTAAAACATGCTTGAAACTAGAATATCAACTGTTGCAAAGCTGTGTCATCAACACTCACAAGTATAAAACTACTTTTATAAAGTAATCATTTCTTACTTCAAGCATGAAAAAAAAAATCATGATGCCGAGGGCATATCATTATGACAAGATAATGGCACTAGAATTTACTTTATTTAAGAATATTTTTCAACATATTGAGCAAAAAGGTCTCATTTTTTTTCTACCAAGAAAAGTGCACTTGTTATTAGTGAGAATATACTTATTTTAAAAAGGTATTTTTGGGTTCATTGAGGTTAGCGCAGCTGTTGCCTTTATAAATGAGCTTCTTAAGCAAGCTTAGCTGCTATGCAGTCACTTTAGTGGGAAGAGACATGTGATGATTAGTTTGATTGTTTGTATGTTGTAGTATTTTGTGTATTTGTACCTCGTTCTTACGGTTGTACCTCGTTTTTTAACTGTTGTACCTCGTTTTTTACTGTTGTACCTAGGGATGATGTTTGATAAGAAATTATCGAGTTCGAGCCCATTATCGAATCCTCTTACCGAATCGAGATAGGTTGTTGTATATGGAAAAAAACACAATATTTGGTTTAACAAAAGCTCACATTTATTTTATGAGAAAAATAAAAAAATACATAAATATTGACTGTTACCCCCCTAAAAAAATAAAATAAATAAATATTGACTGTTGTTACCCAAAGTATATTAAGTGGGATTTTTCAGAAAACATATATATACAGTAACACAAAAACAACATGTCTCTGTAATCACTATAGGTGAATAGCCATGCCTTGAGGCGTTTTTTCCGGTCCATTATTTTTGCGGCTTGTGTGACATCACAGGAAATGACGTAGCTCACTCTAACGACTGAGCTACGTCATTTCTTGTGATGTCCCACAGGGCATTTCCTGTGATGTCCCACAGGGCATTTCCTGTGGGACTGGATTCGTTCCCAGGGTTTCGAATAAAGAACAAACTCTTTTTCTTTAATATAGTGGCCTCGATAACGGGAACCGGTTCTCAAAAAGGGATTCGAGTCCATGGAATCGGTTCTTTTCTTATCGAACAACCAGGAAAACCGGCTTCGAACATCATCCCTAGTTGTACCTTGTTTTTTACTGAACATTGTTTTTAATGACTACTGCTGCAAACCATATTGCCCCTCGGGGACAACAAAGATTTTCTAAGTCTAATTTTGCTTGTTTTGGAAAAGTCTTGACAAGCCGAATGTTCCTGTTCTATTGGCAGATAATTTTGCTTCGTTCAAATAAAATACCTCTTATTTATGTATTTTTTTCCCTTGTTTTTGAACACTGACTTTTTGCAGTGTAGGTGTGTAAATGTGTGTTTTGTCCCACAGGGCATTTCTTGTGGGACGGGATTCGTTCCCAGGGTTTCGAATAAAGAACAAACTCTTTTTCTTTACTATAGTGGCCTCGATAACGGGAACCGGTTCTCAAAAAGGGATTCGAGTCCATGGAATCGGTTCTTTTCTTATCGAACAACCGAGAGAACCGGTTTCGAACATCATCCTTAGTTATACCTTGTTTTTTACTGTTGAACATTGTTTTTAATGACTACTGCTGCAAACCAAATTGCCCCTCAGGGACAATAAAGATTTTTTAAGTCTAAGTTTAATCATCCTCGTTTTGGAAAGTCTTGACAAGCCAAATTTTCTTGTTCTATTGGCAGATAATTTTGCTTCGTTCAAATAAAATACCGCTTATTTATGTATTTTTTTTCCCTTGTTTTTGAACACTGACTTTTTGCAGTGTAGGTGTGTAAATGTGTGTTTTGTTGTTAGACTTTAATTGTCTATTGATCAAAAATGCGCATCAATGAAGGAGATAAATAAATAAATGAATGAATGTCATTGCCATTGAGATTGACTATTTATAAGACAGTGTTACAAGAATAGAGAACCTAAACTGGGTATTTAGATGTTAACATTTTGTTTCTATTGTGCATAATGTTGCACCGACACTTACCTCGTCTGAAGAGCTGCCATCGTCCAGCACTTGCAGCCTTTAAAGGGTAAAAACAAAAGGAAAAGAGGTAAAAACCATGGCTTACATCTTTTGTTTACCACCGTGGCGCCAAATCCCTCCCGCGCGCCCTCACCCGCTGACAGGCCGCGCCACCAAACCTTAGCTACAGCTATTGGCGGAAACGCTTACCTTTTCCTGACATCCTCTGGCAACGACAAGGAAGTCCTGGCTGGCATGCTGTGACTTATCTATAAAAAAGGCTTAAAACCTAGGCCAAACTAGCTTTAAAAGTGAGCTATAATAGTCTAAAAGCGGAGGGAGGAAGAAGGACGGCGCAGCCTAGCAAGAGTCCGATGGATGCTATAAGCAATTGGCGCGCCCGGGCCGTCTTTTCGCGGGGAAAAGTGGGCGTTTCGGACTGTACCATTACAGAAGTATTAAGGGTAACACGCACTCTTTTCAGTGAAGCGTTACTACACCTGTAAAGTACACAATATTTAAGTAAATACACTTCATATCATAACTTAAAGTATACATTACATTTTAATGTCACGTACTCATTTTGGCTCCTGTATAATCCCGGTAAATATGAATAAAGCGAGTAGCTACACCCCCCCCCCGCTCTTAGCTTCTACCGGAAGTTGAACGCGGCCAAGCAACCGGAAACGGACATAGATATAATCGTTGGTAATGTGTCAAAATAAATGTCCTTATTTTTTTTGTGTGTGTGTGACGATAAAAGTCCTCAAAAATATTTGAGGGTTAGTGAAACGATATTTTCCAGCCTCAGTCCAAAGACAATAATACCCTAAAAGGGTTTGCAAAAATATAAATAGTGAAAATAAGGACACAATTTTAAAGTTAAAGTTCCAATAGATGAGGTGAGATTATCCTCTGCATTTGACCCATCACCCTCACCCCCTGGGAGGTGAGGGGAGCAGTGAGCAGCAGCGGTGGCCACGCCCAGGAATCATTTTGGTGATTTAAACCCCAATTCCAACCCTTGATGCTGAGTGCCAAGCAGGGAGGTAACGGGTCACATTTGTATAGTCTTTGGTACGGTTTGAACTCACGACCTACCGATCTCAGGGCGGACACGCTAACCACTAGGCCACTGAGAATTATACTAGGCCACTGAGAACATTACTCTATATTACTTAAACTTGGACCTTTGGCGTTGTTAGGCCTATTTTAGGGGGGCTCAAGCCCCCCTAAATAATTTGGTGTTAAAAAAAAATAAAAATAAAAAAAATTGTTTTTTATTTTTTTATTTTTTTTACAAATACATGCCAACATATTCATTATAAAGTGGCCCGAATATGAGTTTAAATAAATAATCATATAACCTGTCATTATTCACTCAGTTTCCCCTCACTTCATAGTGTAAGGTAAAGAGCCCCTTTAGTGCGTCGGTATCCAATCCATTCCACTTGTTCATATAGAAAATCCCCACATCACCTAAAATCCAGTCCGCATTTTCTATGCGACCTTGCTTGCGGTCCTGCAGGTGTACAAAGCACATTAGCACACAGCACTGCAGAACAAGAACCTTTTGTCTGCAATTGTAAATAATTTAGTTTTTAAGTTGTGTGTTTCCTGTAGAATCTATATAAAGTAATATACATTAGCCTATTGTTAAAATAATGAAAAAAACATCATTAAATATATTTGTTTTATTGTATTGTTACTTTAATAGCTGTTGTATTATTATAGGATGGCTTGTTAAACATTTCATAGGGTTTTCAGAGGGTGGAAAAACCAAGACATTTAATATAAAATGTAAAATGAATAAATACATAAAAAGAAAAAGAAAACAAATGGTTAAAAGCCATTGTCCCGGGGAGCATTTAATTTCATCCCGTGCATTTTTTTTACCATCCCCGGGACGACGGGACTACGTTAATCTCAAGCCCTGGAAGTTACATTTTATTGTTTGCATTATTTGTTTCAGCATTGCACTTTGAAGATGGTCCCTCAGCTCTTTGACAGCTTTGGCTCTTTTTCACATCAGCAGCCTTTCTTATTTACAGTATATATAAACGTTTCTCATTTCTATTCAGACTCCCATATATATTTAATTTCCTTAACGGCTTGCCATAATATATATATATAAATATGTTATATATAAGCCAAATTATCCCGATCCAGATATTACTTTAATTCAAGTAATCAAGTAATATTTCCATGGCTTGAATTTACAACCATTTTAGTCACATATGTGCCCAAAATGTAATCTGTGCAACTTCAAAATATTTCAGAACAAACAATTATTGTATTGTGAGCTAAAGTGGTGGCATTAGCCTCTATGTTGTGACTGAATAACATAGAGGCTAATGCCATGACTTTCATTGTGTTTCAGTGTATCTTGAAGGATCATGCAAGTCATTGTTTCTTGTTGATGCTGTAAACAAAATGTCACTGTGCAAACCCCATGTTTGTTGTTGTACTGAACACACAATGAAAATAAACCCACTGAAATAATAATAATAACAATGATTAATTTGTAAGTCTTTGTTAGCCGTTTGTGAAGTTTTGTGCTCGTGCGCTACGTTCGCTCGCATCCTGTGCATCTCCTGGGGGCTAAGCACCCCCCTGTCCTTAAAAGCTAGTGACACCCCTGACTTGGACTTAGACAAACTTTAATGATCCACAAGGGAAGTTGTTCTGCACAGTAGCTCAGTTACAAAGGACGGTAAGGGTAAGGATGGAAAGGATAATGCAGGTATAAAGTAGACTAAAAATGTACCGTAGTACCCAACCCAATCGGATGACAAAGAGAAACCTTGGAGGGGACCCAAGATGTGGGCAACCACACCTATTTACCTATTAAAACACTTGCACACATGTATTAATGTATTATTGTTGTGGGTTTTCACCCTTACGGGTCCTAACCCTAACCCTAACCCTAACCCTAACCCTAACCATAACCCTAACCCTAACCCCTCCCCCACACTCTATTCTAAACCTAAGTAGCCAGAGCCCAACGCTGTTCTCTGGGTGCCCCCGGATCCATTTTCCTTAGACCAACATACATGTTTACATCAGGTTGATTGTCACTACTACTACTATGCTACTTAATTGGGGATGCAGAGCATCACTTTGGAATACTATTACTACTATGCTACCTATTTGAAGATGCAGAGCAGCAATGCTGCCTATTACTATTGCTAGTTAAGCATCAATTTGGACAAATACTATTACTACTATGCTACTTAAGCATCGATTTGGACAAATACTATTACTACTATGCTACTTAAGCATCAATTTGGACAAATACTATTACTACTATGCTACTTAAGCATCAATTTGGACAAATACTATTACTACTATGCTACTTAAGCATCAATTTGGACAAATACTATTACTACTATGCTACTTAAGCATCAATTTGGACAAATACTATTACTACTATGCTACTTAAGCATCAATTTGGACAAATACTATTACTACTATGCTACTTAAGCATCAATTTGGACAAATACTATTACTACTATGCTACCTATTTGGAGATGCAGAGCAGCAATGCTGACTATTACTTTGACTATTATGCTATTTCAGCATCAATTTGGAATACTATTACTACTATGCAACCTATTTTTAGATGCAGAGCTTCAATGCTGACTATTACTACTACTACTATGCTACTTAAGCATCAATTTGGATGAATACTATTACTGCTATGCTACCTATTACGAGATGCAGAGCAGCAATGCTGACGATTACTATTACTACTATGCTACTTAAGCATCCATTTGAACAAATACTATTACTACTATGCTACTATTTGGAGATGCAGAGCAGCAGTGCTGACTATTACTACTACTACTATGCTACTTATTTGGGGTTGCAGAGAACTGAATTTTAGTCTTAAAAAGGCCTTAAAAAAACTGGCCAAAAACACTTTTTTTCGGGACACAGTTCTCTTTTCACCTGGTTATGCTTCTTTAAGATTCCAAAATGGAACAGTGTAACTAAGGGTGTTTTTTTTTGTTATTTTTCAAGTTATTTCATAATATTTATTTATTTTATTTTAAAATTGATATTTTGTTATTTATTAATTTTGATTATTTGTTTTTTCTACATAATTTCGACAATGGAGAACAAATGTACACTTTGTTGTAGCTGTGTTTGGCCTCAAGAGGGTGCTGTCGCCCCATGATGGGCATAGCAAGAAAATCTTGCTTCTGGGTTGACCCTAGCTGTTGTTTACAAGTCATTTTACACAGCACCGGGGTTAGTTTTGTTTACTTATTATTTTATTATATTTAATTTAATTTAATTTAATTTAATTTAATTTAATTTAATTTAATTTTACTTATTTTTTATTAATACTTTTTCGTTTTTCTTGTTAATTATTGCAAACACCTAATTCGGCTGTTTAATGCTGTCTGCTCATTTTTTGAAGGGGCATTTCTGCAGTCAACCTCGACTTTTTCTAACTTTATCACAATGTCGATGACGTAGAAGGGCGACATGACGTAATTTCCGGTCCGGTGGAGACAACTTCACTGGCGCAAGTTAGTTCCCCTCGGAAGATAGCCGCGAAGATAGGCAATGGAGCGTCCCCCGGTGGCAACATTGTGTCACTACAGGCATACACAATTATAATAGAGGTCTTGCACTTCCCCTTTTCTGAACCCCATGCACATATTCTGCCTGCAAACACCCCCAAAAAAGCAAAACATTCCGACAAGACCGGACATGACAATCAATTTGACTCCAAAGCCAGTTGCATGTATAACATCATCAACGGTCCTAACTAGGGATGTCCGATAATGGCTTTTTGCCGATATCCGATATTCCGATATTGTCCGACTCTTTAATTACCGATACCGATATCAACCGATATACGCAGTCGTGGTATTAACACATTATTATGCCTAATTTGGACAACCAGGTATGGTGAAGATAAGGTACTTTTTAAAAAAAATAATACAATAAGATAACTAAATTAAAAACATTTTCTTGAATAAAAAAGAAAGTAAAACAATATAAAAACAGTTACATAGAAACTAGTAATGAATGAAAATGAGTAAAATGAACTGTTAAAGGTTAGTACTATTAGTGGAGCAGCAGCACGCACAATCATGTGTGCTTACGGACTGTATCCCTTGCAGACTGTATTGATATATATTGATATATAATGTAGGAACCAGAATATTGATAACAGAAAGAAATGGGGGGAGGGAGGTTTTTTGGGTTGGTGCACTAATTGTAAGTGTATCTTGTGTTTTTTATGTTGATTTAATAAATAAAAAACAAAACAAAAAAAACGATACAGATAATAAAAAAAACGATACCGATAATTTCCGATATTACATTTTAACGCATTTATCGGCAGGCCGATATTATCGGACATCCCTAGTCCTAACCCTAACCCCTACACCTACCCCTACCCCTAACCCTAACCCAAACCTAACCTAACCTAACCTTAACCAAACCTAACCTAACCTAACCTAACCTAACCTAACCTAACCTAACCCTAACCCCAACCCTAACTCTCTAACCCTAACCCTCCAACCCTAGCCCTAACCCTAACCCCAATTTTAAAACCCTAACCCTAACCCTAACTCTAAACCCAACCCTAACCCCAAACCTAACCCTAACTCTCTAACCCTTTAACCCTAACTCTAACCCTAACCCTCTAACCCTAGCCCTAACCCTAACCCCAATTTTAAAACCCTAACCCTAACCCCAAACCTAAACCCAACCCTAACCTCAAACCTAACCCTAACTCTCTAACCCTAACCCTTTAACCCTAACTCTAACCCTAACGCTAACCTAAAACCTAACCTAAAACCTAACCCTAACCTAACCCTAACCTAACCCTAACCTAACCCTAACCTAACCCTAACCCTACACCCTAACCCTAACCCCTACCCCTAACCAAAACCTAACCTTAACCTAACCCCAACCCTAACCCCAACCCCAACCCCAACCCTAACCCTAACCCTAACCCTTACCCTACCCCTAACCCTAACCCCAACCCCAACCCTAACCCTAACCATAAACCTAACCAACTCTTTTTCTTTATGCCTAACCCTAATCCTAACCCCAACCCCAACCCTAACCCTAGCCCTAACCCTAACCGCAAACCTAACCCTAACCCTAACCCTAACCCCAACCCCAACCCTAGCCCTAACCCTAAACAACTATTTTTCTTTATGCCTAACCCTAACCCTAATCCTAATCCTAACCCCAACCCTAACCCTAACCCCAAACCTAACCCTAACCCTAACCCCACCCCCAACCCTAGACCTAACCCTAACCCCAACCCCAACCCTAACCCTAACCATAAACCTAACCAACTATTTTTCTTCATGCCTAACCCTAATCCTGACCCTAACCCCAACCCCAACCCTAACCCCAACCCCAACCCTAACCCTAACCCTTACCCCAACCCTAACCCTAACCCTAACCCCAACCCCAACCCTAACCATAAACCTAACCAACTCTTTTTCTTTATGCCTAACCCTAATCCTAACCCTAACCCCAACCCCAACCCTAACCCTAGCCCTAACCCTAACCCCAAACCTAACCCTAACCCCAACCCCAACCCTAGCCCTAACCCTAAACAACTCTTTTTCTTTATGCCTAACCCTAACCCTAATCCTAATCCTAACCCTAACCCCAACCCCAACCCTAACCCTAACCCTAACCCCAAACCTAACCCCACCCCCAACCCTAGACCTAACCCTAACCCTAACCCCAACCCTAACCCTAACCATAAACCTAACCAACTCTTTTTCTTTATGCCTAACCCTAATCCTGACCCTAACCCCAACCCTAACCCCAACCCTAACCCTAACCCTAACCCTAACCCTAACCCTAACCATAAACCTAACCAACTCTTTTTCTTTATGCCTAACCCTAATCCTAACCCTAACCCCAACCCCAATCCTAACCCTAACCTTAACCCTAACCCCAACCCTAGCCCTAACCCTAACCCTAAACAACTCTTTTTCTTTATGCCTAACCCTAACCCTAATCCTAATCCTAACCCTAACCCCAACCCCAATGCCAACCCTAACCCTAGCCCTTACCCTAACCCTAACCCCAAACCTAACCCTAACCCTACCCCCAACCCTAGCCCTAACCCTAACCCTAACCAACTCTTTTTCTTTATGCCTAACCCTAACCCCAACCCCAACCCCAACCCTAACACCAAACCTAACCCTAACCCTAACCCCACCCCCAACCCTAGCCCTAACCCTAACCAACTCTTTTTCTTTATGCCTAACCCTAACCCTAATCCTAATCCTAACCCTAACCCTAGCCCTAGCCCTAACCCCAAACCTAACCCTAACCCTAACCCCACCCCCAACCCTAGCCCTAACCCTAACCAACTCTTTTTCTTTATGCCTAACCTTAACCCTAATCCTAATCCTAACCCTAACCCTAACCCCAAACCTAACCCCAACCCTTAACCCTAACGCTAACCCTAAACCAAACCTAACCCTAACCCCCCAACACCCAACTCTTACACCTAACCCCAACCCTAACCCCAACCCCAACCCCAACACTAACCCTCTAACCCTAACCCTAAACCTAACCCTACCCTAACCTCAAATACATTTTTAGTAGGGGAGTATTGTCCCATGACAACTCCCCTAAATGGTAATGTAGCTAATTTATCTACATTAGTTACACTTTCTGTCCACCAGATGGAAGCATTGGAAAGGGGACTAACTTTCATTCCCACCCCCACCAGAGAGGACCGGAAGGAACTCTACTGGGACATGTATAGGTATCATAGAATATCTAGGTATAGGTATAGGTATCATAGGTATCTTAGAATCTTGGACTATTTTAACTTTGAATTAGAAATCCAACATCTACCTTGTCCTTTGGCGAATTCTCCGGGTTTTAGAACCCTTATAGAGAAGGACAAGCAGGCATGAGCCAGGCTTCGGTCCCATCCCATCCTTTTCCCGGGCGAGAACCATGGACTCGGACTTGGAGGTGCTGATTCTCATCCCGGCCGCTTCACACTCGGCTGCGAACCGATCCAGTGAGAGCTGAAGACCCTGGCCAGATGAAGCCATCAGGACCACATCATCTGCAAAAAGCAGAGACCTAATCCTGCAGCCACCAAACCGGATCCCCTCAACGCCTTGACTGCGCCTAGAAATTCTGTCCATAAAAGTTATGAACAGAATGGGTGACAAAGGGCAGCCTTGGCGGAGTCCAACCCTCACTGGAAACGGGTCCGACTTACTGCCTCATACTAAATGCTGAATTAAGAAACTCCTGTAGCATACTTGCCAACCCTCCCGTTTTTACCGGGAGACTCCCGGTATTCAGCGCCTCTCCCGATAACCTCCCGGCAGAAATTTTCTCCCGACAAACTCCCGGTATTCAGCCGGAGCTGGAGGCCACGCCCCCTCCAGCTCAATACGGACCTGAGTGGGGACAGCCTGTCCTCACGTCCGCTTTCCCACAATATAAACAGCTTACCTGCCCAATGACGTCATAACTGTAGAATGATCGAGGGCGAGTTCTTGGTTTCTTACGTGGGTTTATTGTTAGGCAGTTTCATTAACGTCCTCCCAGCGCGGTAACAACACACAACAACAGCAGTCACGTTTAGTCTACCGTAAAGCAGTTCTTCTGCCGTAAACAGCAATGTTGTGACACTCTTAAACAGGACAATACTGCCATCTACTGGATAGCCTACAGAACACTGAAATTCAAGTATTTCTTTTATTTATATGTATAATAAAATACATATTTATATATAGCTAGAATTCATTGAAAGTGAAGTATTTCATACATATACATATATATATATATATATATATATATATATATATATATATATATATATATATATATATATATATATATATATATATATATATATATATATATGAAATACTTGAGTTGGTGAATTCTAGCTTAAATATATTCCCCTCTTAACCACGCCCCCAACCACGCCCCCGCCCCACCCCCGACCACGCCCCCCACCTCCCGGTATCGGAGGTCTCAAGGTTGGCAAGTATGTCCTGTAGTGAAACTCTCACCCTTTCACGTCCAATCTAAACCACGAGTTGGTGTAAACCATGGGTCACCAACGCGGTGCCCGCGGGCACCAGGTAGCCCGTAAGAACCAGATGAGTAGCCCGCTGGCCTGTTCTAAAAATAGCTCAAATAGCAGCACTTACCAGTGAGCTGCCTCTATTTTTTAAATTGTATTTATTTACTAGCAAGCTGGTCTCGCTTTGCCCGACATTTTTAATTCTAAGAGAGACAAAACTCAAATAGAATTTGAAAATCCAAGAAAATATTTTAAAGACTTGGTCTTCACTTGTTTAAATAAATTCATTATTTTTTTTACTTTGCTTCTTATAACTTTCAGAAAGACAATTTTAGAGAAAAAATACAACCTTAAAAATGATTTTAGGATTTTTAAACACATATACCTTTTTACCTTTTAAATTCCTTCTTCTTATTTCCTGACAATTTAAATCAATGTTCAAGTAAATGTATTGTTTTTATTGTAAAGAATAATAAATACATTTTAATTTAATTCTTAATTTTAGCTTCTGTTTTTTCGACGAAGAATATTTGTGAAATATTTCTTCAAACTTATTATGATTAAAATTCAAAAAAATTATCCTGGCAAATCTAGAAAATCTGTAGAATCAAATTGAAATCTTATTTCATTGTATTTTGAATTTCTTTTAAAATTTTTGTTCTGGAAAATCTAGAAGAAATAACGATTTGTCTTTGTTAGAAATATAGCTTGGTCCAATTTGTTATATATTCTAACAAAGTGCAGATTGGATTTTAACCTATTTAAAACATGTCATCAAAATTCTGAAATTAATCTTAATCAGGAAAAATGACTAATGATGTTCCATAAATTATTTTTCTAATTTTTTCAAAAATATTCGAATTAGCTAGTTTTTCTCTTCTTTTTTTCGGTTGAATTTTGAATTTTAAAGTGTCGAAATTGAAGATAAACTATGTTTCAAAATGTAATTGTCATTTTGTTCGTGTTTTCTCCTCTTTTAAACCGTTCAATTAAGTGTAAATATCATTAATTATTAATAATAACATAGAGTTAAAGGTAAATTGAGCAAATTGGCTATTTCTGGCAATTTATTTAAGTGTGTATCAAACTGGTAGCCCTTCGCATTAATCACTACCCAAGAAGTAGCTCTTGCTTTCAAAAAGGTTGGTGACCCCTGCTGTAAACAATCTGACATGACAACTACAAGGAAGTGAAACAAAAAGTTGGTTTTAAGCAGCCACGCTTGGACTTTATTCCTCCCTCCAACCGCAAAAGGTGCAGTGAGCTTCCTTCTTGGCTAATAATAGCAAAAACCCCCAGCTCCTGCCTTCGCATGGCGGGAACAAAAACCCTTGTCTCGTCCTCAAATACCACCATCTTCTCCTCTAATATAAAACCACCAAAAGAAAATATTCATGAGAACGCGCTCCGTTGTCTTTTCAGGACGAAGCCTCTGCTGAATTGCGTGGCGTAACGTGGATGGATGTCGGGAAGAGAAGGAACGGCCCGTGATGTTCTGCGACATGAAGAGAAACACAGAGTCAAGGTGAAAAGATGACAGATTGTATAAAACCTCCCGTTATAAAAGTGTCTCTCTTTCATCCAGACATTGTGCACACAGACACGGCTGCACTGCAGAAGACATACATGACTTTATCAGAAGATATACATGACTATCAGGTGAGCTTGCTGCATAATTGTGTGCCGTAATGAAGGAATAGAATTGTCTTTGAAAATTCGCCCGTAACCTTTTGAGTTATCTATAATGGAATGAAAGAAAGGGAGTGAACCCTCTTGTCAAGTGAGGCATATAATGTTAGTTTCCCTTTTGTCATTGCAGACTTCATTGCAGCTATTAATTATGTTAGTAATTGATCCATTAGTTTTTTTGGATTAATCAAATAATCGGATAAAACACACTTTATACCCTCAGTGCGTATTTTAGGAAAATAGTTGCCCCCCTCTCCCTTGTGGAGGGGGTGGGGGGGCACAGGTCCGGTGGCCATGGATGAAGTGCTGGCTGTCCAGAGTCGGGACCCGGGGTGGACCGCTCGCCTGTGCATCGGTCGGGGACATCTCTGCGCTGCTGACCCGTCTCCGCTCGAGATGGTCTCCTGCTGGCCCCACTATGGACTGGACTCTCACTATTATGTTAGATCCACTATGGACTGGACTCTCACTATTATGTTAGATCTACTATGGACTGGACTCTCACTATTATGTTAGATCCACCAAGGACTGGACTCTCACTATTATGTTAGATCCACTATGGACTGGACTCACACTATTATGTTAGATCCACTATGGACTGGACTCTCACACTATTATGTTAGATCCACTATGGACTGGACTGTCACTATTATGTTAGATCCACTATGGACTGGACTCTCACTATTATGTTAGATCTACTATGGACTGGACTCACACTATTATGTTAGATCCACTATGGACTGGACTCTCACTATTATGTTAGATCCACTATGGACTGGACTCTCACACTATTATGTTAGATCCACTATGGACTGGACTTTCACACTTTTATGTTAGATCCACTATGGACTGGACTCTCACACTAATATGTTAGATCCACTATGGACTGGACTCTCACAATATTATGTTAGATCCACTATGGACTGGACTCTCACACTATTATGTTAGATCCACTATGGACTGGACTCTCACACTATTATGTTAGATCCACTATGGACTGGACTTTCACAATATTATGTTAGATCCACTATGGACTGGACTCTCACACTAATATGTTAGATCCACTATGGACTGGACTCGCACACTAATATGTTAGATCCACTATGGACTGGACTCTCACAATATTATGTTAGATCCACTATGGACTGGACTCTCACACTATTATGTTAGATCCACTATGGACTGGACTTTCACAATATTATGTTAGATCCACTATGGACTGGACTCTCACACTAATATGTTAGATCCACTATGGACTGGACTCTCACACTAATATGTTAGATCCACTATGGACTGGACTCTCACAATATTATGTTAGATCCACTATGGACTGGACTCTCACACTAATATGTTAGATCCACTATGGACTGGACTCTCACAATATTATGTTAGATCCACTATGGACTGGACTCTCACACTAATATGTTAGATCCACTATGGACTGGACTCTCACAATATTATGTTAGATCCACTATGGACTGGACTCTCACACTAATATGTTAGATCCACTATGGACTGGACTCTCACTATTATGTTAGATCTACTATGGACTGGACTCACACTATTATGTTAGATCCACTATGGACTGGACTCTCACTATTATGTTAGATCCACTATGGACTGGACTCTCACACTATTATGTTAGATCCACTATGGACTGGACTTTCACACTTTTATGTTAGATCCACTATGGACTGGACTCTCACACTAATATGTTAGATCCACTATGGACTGGACTCTCACAATATTATGTTAGATCCACTATGGACTGGACTCTCACACTATTATGTTAGATCCACTATGGACTGGACTCTCACACTATTATGTTAGATCCACTATGGACTGGACTTTCACAATATTATGTTAGATCCACTATGGACTGGACTCTCACACTAATATGTTAGATCCACTATGGACTGGACTCTCACACTAATATGTTAGATCCACTATGGACTGGACTCTCACAATATTATGTTAGATCCACTATGGACTGGACTCTCACACTATTATGTTAGATCCACTATGGACTGGACTTTCACAATATTATGTTAGATCCACTATGGACTGGACTCTCACACTAATATGTTAGATCCACTATGGACTGGACTCTCACACTAATATGTTAGATCCACTATGGACTGGACTCTCACAATATTATGTTAGATCCACTATGGACTGGACTCTCACACTAATATGTTAGATCCACTATGGACTGGACTCTCACAATATTATGTTAGATCCACTATGGACTGGACTCTCACACTAATATGTTAGATCCACTATGGACTGGACTCTCACAATATTATGTTAGATCCACTATGGACTGGACTCTCACACTAATATGTTAGATCCACTATGGACTGGACTTTCACAATATTATGTCAGACCCACTCGACGTCCATTGCATCCGGGGGGTCACCCACATATGCGGTCCTCTCCAAGGTTTCTCATAGTCATTCACATCGACGTCTCACTGGGGTTGTGAGTTTTTCCTTGCCCTTATGTGGGCTCTGTATCACGGATGTCGTTGTGGCTTGTGCAGCCCTTTGAGACACTTGTGATTTAGGGCTATATAAATAAACATTGATTGATTGATTGAAAATAAACAATGTTTACACACTGCAAGTATATATAAGGTATAAGACACGTTCATAACAATATGTTCAATATCCACCGTATTTTGGTCAGTTTAAGCGAGACCGGAACTTATTTCATCAGCGCATATATTTCAGTTTCCATAGCAACGCACTTCCGACTTCCGGCAACCAATGTGTGCTCCTACTTCCGGAAACAAACGCACGTGTCTTCTAATCATGGCAGACTTGGTAAGAGACAACGAAAATAACTTTTTTTTTTGAACAAATGAGGATTCACAAGCTCGTGTTTTTGAACCTGAATATACGGAGGATGAAGTGGTGGTTATAGAAGCGAGCACGAACATAAAATGTTGGAGCAGTCGGAAGTCGAGAGAGTGAGGTCGGCATGACCATACATACATACATACATACATACATACATACATACATACATACATACATACATACATACATACATACATACATACATACATACATACATACATACATACATACATACTGTGTGCCTGGAGACCCTTCTAGTCGAGGACGTGAAGATATCCACCTATTCGGGATTATGACAAGTAAGCGTTGCTCTGGTTTGTCGACAAATTGGAAGTTGCTGGCAGTCTTCAAAGTACCCCAAAGCTGCTACAAATGAATGGAGGATGCGGGAAGAACTGTGGACACTCTTGTGATTTGGATAACATCGGACTGTCTGCCCCCGCAGGATGAATTTGAGGACCAGTCATAGACAATTTAGAGTAAAAACCAAATTTGATTTTCACTTGCATACAAAACATTCTAACTTGGATTGTTTCCCTGGCTTGGAGACTCTCCCCAAGGACAGCGCGGCGAAGACACAACAAACTCCCTTCTTGTCTCTTGGACACACACCTGTTGTTGTTGACTTTGGACTGATTAGCGGCTCCACGACACCAAGGCCACGGAACAGAGACACGCGGCAGGCTTACACACACACATGCATCCACAAAAATATACGCCACACACACACATACCCCACCCCCCATCCAACGCCCTTGACGCGAATCCCTTAGGGGTGATGGACGGCTGGGCAGCGCTACTCAGTGGCATAGTGGTTAGAGTGTCCGCCCTGAGATCGGTAGGTTGTGAGTTCAAACCCCGGCCGGGTCATACCAAAGACTATAAGAATGGGACCCATTACCTCCCTGCTTTTGGGTTAAATCACCAAAAATGATTCCCGGGCGCGGCTACGCTGCTGCCCACTGCTCCCCTCACCTCCCAGGGGGTGAACAAGGGGATGGGTCAAATGCAGAGGACAAATTTCACCACACCTAGTGTGTGTGTGACAATCATTGTTACTTTAACTTTAACTTTAACTTAAGAGCTGCAGCCTGCCACCGTGGCCCCCCCACTCCCTCCCTTCTGTTGCAAGTCTCGAGATGTATGTTGTAATATGTATATGTGCATTGCTATGGAGTTTTTTTCCCACTCCTAGATTGTATTTTTTTTACTCATCCTTCCCCAGCGTTGACCTTTTTCCCATCTTTTACAGGGCGCCTCGTGGCGACCCATCAGCGTTCCTGTTCTGTGACCCTGTACACTGTTTGTTTGTCTAATCTTGAACGGGTTTGCCCGTCTTTTGTTTGCTTTGTGCCTCCATGCTATGCTTCTCGTGCACTACTTTGGTCATGAAATACATTTCCACTTGCGGTCTCTGCATACCGGGGTTCGAAACCGACAGAGAATGTAACACATGCTTCCCAAAGAATGCCCAAATTGCCCGAGTGATCAATCGGGCGAGCACGGGTCAATTGACAATGGCTCCGGTAACCAATGGACAGTGAACAAGATGAAGGGCTCGGTCATTGGGATTATTTGCTACATCAGTCCCATTGATCAGGCCAGGACCTCGAAGCCAAGCCAAGTGAGAAATGAGCCGGGAATATTCACGAGGAGGAGCTGGAGGGGGTAACTTTCCCTCCAGTCCCAAGAAAATATGCAGAGAGGAGACAAGACGGAGAGGTGTGTTGAGCTAAAGGACCAAAATAGCCTAGAAGCGTTCTCATCCCATCTACCTGTCTGGCTGTTGCACCGCCAATTACTGCTGCAAATAGCTCACCATGAAGGAAGTGTGTGTGCGTGTGGGAGTTTACATGTCAGGTACATCATAACCATACCCGATTAGAGGGTTTATGAATATTATCAATATTTAGTTGCCCAAAGTATTTGGCCAGCCATCCAAATGATGAGAATCAGGTGTCCTAATCACTTGGCCCGGTGTATCAAATCAAGCACTTAGGCATGGAGACTGTTTCTACAATGTGAAAGAATGGGCCGCTTTCAGTGATTTCCAGCGTGGAACTGTCATAGGATGCCGCCTGTGCAACAAATCCAGTCGTGAAATATGATGTGGGTCCACCTTTTGCGGCTGTTACAGCTTCAACTCTTCTGGGAAGGCTGTCCACAAGGCTGCGGAGTGCGTTTATTAGGAATTTTCCACCGTTCTTCCAAAAGCGCATTGGTGAGGTCACACACTGATGTTGGTGGAGAAGGCCTGGCTCTCAGTCTCCGTTCTAATTCATCCCAAAGGGGTTCTATCGGGTTCAGGTCAGGACCAGTCAAGTTCATCCACACCAGACTTTGTCATCCATGTCTTTATGGACCTTGCTTTGTGAACTGGTGCACAGTCATGTTGGAAGAGGAAGGGGTTCGCTCCAAACTGTTCCCACAAGGTTGGGAGCATGGAATTGTCCAAAATGTTTTGGTATCCTGGAGCATTCAAAGTTCCTTTCACTGGAACTAAGAAACCAAGTCAAACTCCTGAAAAATAACCCCACACCTTAATTCCTCCTCCACCAAATGTCACACTCGGCACAATGCAGTCCGAAATGTAGCGTTCTCCTGGTAACCTCCAAACCCAGACTGGTCCATCAGATTGCCAGATGGAAAAGTGTGACTCATCAGTCCAGAGAAGGCGTCTCCACTGCTCTAGAGTCCAGTGGCAACGTGCTTTACACCATTGCATCCCACGCTTTGCATTGAACTTGGTGATGTGTGGCTTAGATGCAGCTGCTCGGCCATGGAAACCCATTCCATGAAGCTCTCTGCGTACTGTACGTGGGCTAATTGGAAGGTCACATGAAGTTTGGAGCTCTGTAGCAACTGACTGTGCAGAAAGTCTTTGCACTATGAGCTTCAGCATCCACTGACCCCTCTCTGTCAGTTTACGTGGCCTACCACTTGGTGGCTGAGTTGCTGTTGTTCCCAAACTCTTCTCTTTTCTTAAATAAAGCCGACAGTTGACTTTGGAATATTTAGGAGCGAGGAAATGCCAATGCGCATTCATCAATAAGCCCACGGCCGCTCTTCTCCTGCACGCGCCACTCCGGCGGCAGCAAGCAGCTGCAAGCAATCAGCACTCAGCGCACCTGTGGTTGATGATCTCCCTGGGCTTCTTAAGCCAGTACACACCTGCGTTCCGGGCCGGAATGTAATCATCTGTTCCCGTATACTTCCCGTGTCACCCGTGATCGAGCTGTGTGCCTCGACTTCCCTCTGGACTTTGGACTGCCTCCCTCGATCCTCGACCCCCCCTGCTAGGACACGGACCTCGTTGCTTCTCTCCAGCCCCCGACCTCTTGCTTGCCCACGGACTGCGTTCTCGCCTCGCTCCTTTGGTCTTACGAAAGATTCGCTCAACCCTCACGGTAACACACAACAGTTAATAGCACACTCTTGGATTTCATCGCGCTCCATTACCTTGTTGTTTAATTAATATTATTGTTTCATTATTATTTATACATATAATATATACGTTAGGGGATTTAAAAATTCCCTTGACGAGCAGGGAAACCTGCGAAACAGACTTATAGGGATGATATAGCCTCTTGTGTTTTTTCCTGACCTAACGTATATCCTGCTCTACCCCGGTATTGAGCAATGTATAACAAATAAAGGTCAGGTCGGGCTTATACCGCCACGGGGTAAGATGTACCCCCGTGCTACCTGCCGCATTCGGGCAGATGGGGCTCGTAAACCTGGTAAGGCAGCCCATCTGGGAGAAGGAGATCCCACTTGAGGGTAAGGCTAAGGGAGTAAACCCCGACAGAAAATCAGGAGCCGGAGTCCTGAAGGCGGTTTGATGTTGTAGCGTCATTCCGGCAACTCCTGCGGCGTCGCTGGTGCCAAGTTGTATCGACACTCGTCGCTCCCTTGGATCCACCAGCCATGCGGAGAGGGGGGCGGGGGGTGGTTGCTGCCTGGACAACAGCTTGCCCTCCATAGTTTCATGTCCAGGCCATGTAGATCCACTGGAGAGGTCCACTGGAGAGGTCACTCCAGCAGATACCGGTTCTAAGCCCATCCGATTGGCGAATCAGGGGCCATCTCCGTCCGTGGGAGGGACCATCCCAGTGAGGACCCCCCCCCCCCTCTTTTTGGATCTACCCCATCGTCTCCCAAGACGGAAGGATGCCGACGACAACAAATAAACCACAGAAACCCTCGACTATATATAGTATATATATTTAAAGGCCTACTGAAAGCCACTACTAGCGACCACGCAGTCTGATAGTTTATATATCAATGATGAAATCTTAACATTGCAACACATGCCAATACGGCCGGGTTAACTTATAAAGTGACATTTTAAATGTCCCGGGGAACTTCCGGTTCGAAACGCCTCTGAGGATGACGTATGCGCGTGACGTAGCCCGGGGAACACGGGTATGCCTTCCACATTGAAGCCAATACGCAATAGCTGTTTTCATCTCATTCTGGATGTATTCTGGACATCTGTGTTGGTGAATCTGTTGCAATTATGTTCATTGCATTATGGAGAAAGAAGCTGAGCAAGCAAAGAAGAAAGTTCTCGGTGCAAAGCGGACGTATTTTGCGAAGGAAGTCAGCAGCAACACAACACAGCCGGTGTTTCATTGTTTACATTCCCGAAAGATGCAGTCAAGATCGAAGAACTCGGATAACAGAGACTCTAACCAGGAGGACTTTTGACTTCGATATACAGACGCCTGTAGAGACTCTTACCAGGATTACTTTGATTTGGATGACAAAGACGCAGACGTGCTACCGTGAGTATGTAGCTTTGGCTTCCAAACATTTGATCGCTTGCACGTACGTGCGCGTCACGTACGTAACTTTGTTTAAATATATAAGCTTTATGAACCTTGGGTTAGGTGAACGGTCTTTTGGGCTGAGTGATTGTGTGTGTTGATCAGGTGTTTGAATTGTATTGGCGTGTTCTATGGAGCTAGGAGCTAGCAGAGGAGCTAGGAGCTAGCATAAACACCTAGGTGTTTTTATGCCGGATTAATTTGTGGCATATTAAATATAAGCCTGGTTGTGTTGTGGCTAATAGAGTATATATATGTCTTGTGTTTATTTACTGTTTTAGTCATTCCCAGCTGAATATCAGGTACCGTGAGTAGCAGCTGCGCTTCCAAACATTTGATCGCTTGCCAGTACGTGCGCGTCACGTACGTTACTTTGTTTAAATATATAAGCTTTATGAACCTTGGGTTAGGTGAACGGTCTTTTGGGCTGAGTGTGTGTGTTGTGCAGGTGTTTGAATTGGATTGGCGGCTTATATGGAGCTAGGAGCTAGCATAGGAGCTAGGAGCTAACATAACAAACACTTAGGTGTTTTTATGCAGGATTAATTTGTGGCATATTAAATATAAGCCTGGTTGTGTTGTGGCTAATAGAGTATATATATGTCTTGTGTTTATTTACTGTTGTAGTCATTCCCAGCTGAATATCAGGTCACCCCCGCCTCTCACAGCATCTTCCCTATCTGAATAGCTTCAACTCCCCACTAGTCCTTCACTTGCACTTTACTCATCCACAAATCTTTCATCCTCGCTCAAATTAATGGGGAAATTGTCGCTTTCTCGGTCCGAATCTCTCTCACTTCATGCGGCCATCATTGTAAACAATAGGGAACTTTGCGTGTATGTTCAATTGACTACGTCACGCTACTTCCGGTAGGGGCAAGCCTTTTTTTATCAGATACCAAAAGTCGCGATCTTTATCGTCGTTGTTCTATACTAAATCCTTTCAGCAAAAATATGGCAATATCGCGAAATGATCAAGTATGACACATAGAATAGATCTGCTATCCCCGTTTAAATAAAAAAAAAATCATTTCAGTAGGCCTTTAAATAAAACATAGAGTTTAACTATGCCCCCTTGTGGTCTGTGCCGTCTACTTCCCCCAGTAAACATAACACAAATGATGTTAAGCACCTGCAGTAAAGGAAGCTTTAGGGAATGTGACTTGCCAAACTGTTGAGCCTTCATGTGTGTGTAAGTAGACCTCATGCCCTAACACGGAGCACTTTTTGCAGAAGGATACGCAGAGTCTGCAATTGTGGGAATGTGAGCAGCAAATGTAGGTCAGGCATATATTCCGTTACTAAGTCCTTGACATACGCTGACGGGGGATTATACACCACAGATGTAGACCACCTACTATAGCTTTCATTAATGTGCATGTCAGGGCTCGCAGAATCAAACAAAGGGCCGTTTGACTCAGAGTTGAGGTATCAGCAGAGACCTTTACTACAACACAGGGGCTATTAGCTGACAGAAAGTGCCTAAGGGCACCATAAAGCCGGGTCTTTGACCGGACTGTCTTACTGCTGTCTGGGAGCCGGGCGTTGTCTCCGTGAGAGAGGCAATTAGAGTGGAAGAACCGCACAGGTGGTCTTGAACGGAATCTGAAAACACTTGCTCACTGATAAATGACCTGACCCAAGGTTGGTCAATGGTATTAACCAAGGGTGCCCAAACTTTTTTGCCTCCGAGGGGCCAAACTGATAATGGGTCAGTGGGCCGTGGGCCAAACACAATAAGTGAGGCGCTAAGTACCAGTAGAATAGTAAAACAAGTGACTTTATATGGTGTCCATTAAACCAGTGGTCCACAACCGTTTTACCGGTTTAATGTAGGCATTATTTTCAGGGACCGGCTTCCCACTTCTCACCGTAACGCTGAATTAGTGGGAGCCCCGGGCTTGTTTCTTTGCAATGAAATGCTGATGGAAATCAGCCTTTGGCTACAATCTGTCACATTTCTATTTGATATGTTCATTAATGTGCATTGTATCATGTCACTAAGTTCTAAGAAATGGCAACTTCCTATGAGGAGTTTTATTGTACATCTATAAACAAGCTCATTGGTGTGTCTAGTGCACGGGTGTCAAACTCAAGGCCCGCGGGCTGGATCTGGCCCTCCACCTCATTTTATATGGCCCGCAAAAGCCTGGAAATAATATGTGTCAATAAAATACCTTATATTTTCTTTCTTTACTTTCTTATTTTCTTACTAAATGTATTTATTTTTTTCTTCTAGTTTGACAGGGGAAAAAAATAGTGTCCAATATTGCAACAAATATTATATTATCTAACTTTGTTGGTCAAAATCCGAATAAATACTTGAATATCTGCTTAACTTATGATTTTGAAGCAAGTTATCCATCAAATTTTACACTACAAAAATGACCAATAGAGTTTTTTTTTTACAGCATATTACTCTAAGTTGGAGAAAAAAACCGACCAATGTTTGTTTTTTTACAGTAAAATTCTGTTTAATTTTAATTTTTTAAATTTTTTTCTAGTTTGACAGGGAAAAAAATAGTGTCCAATATTGCAAGAAATATTATATTATCTAACTTTGTTGGTCAAAATCCAAATAAATACTTCAATATCTGCTTAACTTATGATTTCGAAGCAAGTTATCCATCAAATTGTACACTACAAAAATGACCAATAGAGTTTTTTACAGCATATTACTCTAAGTTGGAAAAAAAACGACCAATGTTTGTTTTTTTACAGTAAAATTCTGTCGAATTTTAAAATTTGCTTCTTTTTTGTAGTTTGACAGGGGAAAAAATAGTGTCCAATATTGCAAGAAATATTATATTATCTAACTTTGTTGGTCAAAATCCAAATAAATACTTCAATATCTGCTTAACTTATGATTTTGAAGCAAGTTATCCATCAAATTGTACACTACAAAAATGACCAATAGAGTTTTTTTTACTGCATATTACTCTAAGTTGGAAAAAAAACCCCAACCAATGTTTTTATTTTTACAGTAAAATTCTGTCAAATTTTAATTTTAATTAATTTTTTTTTAGTTTGACAGGGAAAAATAGTGTCCAATATTGCAAGAAGTATTATATTATCTAAATTTGTTGGTCAAAATCCAAATAAATACTTAAATATCTGCTTAACTTATGGTTTTGAAGCAAGTTATCCATCAAATTGTACACTACAAAAATGACCAATAGAGTTTTTTACAGCATATTACTCTAAGTTGGAAAAAAAAAACGACCAATGTTTGTTTTTTTACAGTAAAATTCTGTCGAATTTTAAAATTTGTTTCTTTTTTCTAGTATGACAGGGAAAAAATAGTGTCCAATATTGCAAGAAATATTATATTATCTAACTTTGTTGGTCAAAATCCAAATAAATACTTAAATATCTGCTTAACTTATGATTTCGAAGCAAGTAATCCATCAAATTGTACACTACAAAAATGACCAATAGAGTTTTTTACTGCATATTACTCTAAGTTGGAAAAAAAAAACGACCAATGTTTGTTTTTTTACAGTAAAATTCTGTCGAATTTTAATTTTTTAAAATTTTTTCTAGTTTGACAGGGAAAAAAATAGTGTCCAATATTGCAACACATATTATATTATCCAACTTTGTTGGTCAAAATCCAAATAAATACTTAAATATCTGCTTAACTTATGATTTTGAAGCAAGTTATCCATCAAATTGTACACTACAAAAATGACCAATAGAGTTTTTTTACAGCATATTACTCTAAGTTGGAAAAAAAAAAACACCAATGTTTGTATTTTTACAGTAAAATTCTGTCAAATTTTTATTTCTTTTAATTTTTCTAGTTTGACAGGGGAAAAAAATAGTGTCCAATATTGCAACACATATTATATTATCTAACTTTGTTGGTCAAAATCCAAATAAATACTTCAATATCTGCTTAACTTATGATTTTGAAGCAAGTTATCCATCAAATTGTACACTACAAAAATGACCAATAGAGTTTTTTACAGCATATTACTCTAAGTTGGAAAAAAAACCCAGACCAATGTTTTTATTTTTACAGTAAAATTCTGTCAAATTTTAATTTTAATTAATTTTTTTTTAGTTTGACAGGGAAAAAAATAGTGTCCAATATTGCAACAAATATTATATTATCTAACTTTGTTGGTCAAAATCCGAATAAATACTTGAATATCTGCTTAACTTATGATTTTGAAGCAAGTTATCCATCAAATTTTACACTACAAAAATGACCAATAGAGTTTTTTTTACAGCATATTACTGTAAGTTGGAGAAAAAAAACGACCAATGTTTGTTTTTTTACAGTAAAATTCTGTTTAATTTTAATTTTTTTAATTTTTTTCTAGTTTGACAGGGAAAAAAATAGTGTCCAATATTGCAAGAAATATTATATTATCTAACTTTGTTGGTCAAAATCCAAATAAATACTTAAATATCTGCTTAACTCTTTTACAGCATATTACTCTAAGTTGGAAAAAAAAACAGACCAATGTTTGTTTTTTTACAGTAAAATTCTGTCGACCGAGCTGTCAGTTTTTGTTTTTTTTAATCCACGGTTGATGATTTTATGGTAAAAAACTGGCAGCTGAGTTGCCGAAATAAAATTAAACAGCGGAACTGTATTTCCATGTACAGTAAGTAATATGTCTAAAAAAATAATTATAATAAAATAACACCATATATTTTACAGTAAAAGTCTGGCAACTAAGCTGCCAGTTTTTTTCTGTAAAAAACAGTGGTCAAATCCACAGGTTTTTTTTACTCTTTACGTAATTTTTTTTTTTTTTTAAATATTTAAATTCATAGGCAAATTTGTTAATTATTTACTGCTACAAGCGGCCCTCTAATGGCAGCCATGACTGTGGTGTGGCCCTCCATGAAAACAAGTTTGACAGCCCTGTAGGGCTGCAACAACTAATCGATTAAATCGATTAAAATCGATTATAAAAATAGTTGCCGATTAATTTAGTCATCGATTCGTTGGATCTATGCTATGCGCATGCGCAGAGGCTTTTAAAAAAAAAAAAAAAAAAGTTTTTATTTTATTTTATTTTTTTAAATAAACCTTTATTTATAAACTGCAACATGTACAAACAGCTGAGAAACAATAATCAAAATAAGTATGGTGCCAGTATGCTGTTTTTTTTCAATAAAATACTGGAAAGGATAGAAATAAAGTTTGTCTCTTTTATCCGATTATCAATCGATTAATCGAAGTAATAATCGACAGATTAATCGATTACCAAATTAATCGTTAGTTGCAGCCCTACACCCCTGGTCTAGTGGGACAGGCCAAAGTTAAGTGGGAGAAAATGCAGTCCTTTATAAATTATTTAATGTTTCTCTCCGGCCCGTAGCAAAAACTTCACGTACCGGTACCGGTCCCCGAACCGCTGGTTGGGGACCACTGCTTTAAACCACATCCAATTGTATTTACAATCTGCAATGTATGTGAATATACCGTAGAAATGCCATTTTGAATCTTACACTCTTTGGCAATTTCCATAGATTTGGGGTGGAATGACGTCACAAGCAAAACCGACCATATTAGCAGATCAACCATACTGGACATTTGCAAACAATCGGAAAGAGAAATGAACTTCGAATGCTCCAGGATACCAAAACATTTTGGACAATTCCATGCTCCCAACCCTTGTGGGAACAGTTTGGAGCGGGCCCCTTCCTCTTCCAACATGACTGTGCACCAGTGCACGAAGCAAGGTCCATAAAGACATGGTGTGGATGAACTTGACTGGCCTGCACAGAGTCCTGACCTGATAGAACACCTTTGGGATGAATTCGAACGGAGACTGAGAGCCAGGCCTTCAGTGTGTGACCTCACCAATGCGCTTTTGGAAGAACGGTGGAAAAATTCCTGATAAACACACTCGGCAACCTTGTGGACAGCCTTCCCAGAAGAGTTGAAGCTGTAATAGCTGCAAAAGGACATCATGTTGAACCCTATGGGTTAGGAATGGTATGGCACTTGAAGTTCATACAGTATGTGAGTCAAGGCGGGTGGCCAAATACTTTTGGCAACGTCGTGTAGATCCGAACCCGGGCTTTCACACCCTCTCCGCACACACCGCTAATATTAGACACGGCGTGCGAGACAACGACTTTCTCCCAACACTTCTCTGCCAACTTCCTGGACGACTACCACACCCGTGTTGGTAATCAGAACATGAACGCTGCACCTGGATGCTCATTAGCAGGATGCTGGCGGAAAGCGGAAAATAAGGACAGCAGCGTATGGTCACAAGAGATGAAGGTAACACAAACACCATAGTTTGACACAACCACATACAAATAAGCCCTTGAAACCTTCGGCGGTACAGAAAGCACAAGTGGTTTTTACATGAGAAGATGCTTATTATCACATTGTTGCGCGTCAAAATTGAAAAGACGCTGCAAGGGTTGGCGCTTGTGTCATAACGGGGGTGGGGGGGTTTTCGCAGCTTACTGCGAGGTTTGTTCTCCCAGGATGCAAACGGACTATTCCGGACAGGACTTGAAGGTAGGAACATGATTTAATGTTGACTCTCAAATAGGTACAAACAAAAAGGTGCACAAGGCGAAGGCACAACTCAGCGCGGGAAACAAAAGCTAACACTTAGCATGGTCTATGGACAGGGCAAAAACTCACTAACTGTGGCATGAACAAACAAAACTTACTTGGCAAGGCATGAAGCAAACAATCGCATGACACAAGCAATGACGCCAGGACGACTAACTGGCAAAGACAGGTTTACATAATAGTCTCTGATTAGAGCAGGTGTGTGTCCCGAACACATGAGGCAGGTGAAACTAATCGGTCGCCATGGAAACTAAAACAAACAAGGGTGCAGAAAAACAGGAACCAGCGGAGTCTTAATCTAACAGAAAATAACAAAAACCATGATCCAGACCACAGATCATGACACTCAGCTTAAATGAATATGCATGTCTTTAAAGTATGTACCAGTTGTAAAACTGCTACACTGAGAAAAAAATAAATAAATAAAAGGCAATTTTACTGGTAAAAACCAGCAGCTCAGTCGCTAGGCTTTACTATATCGAAAAATACTATTTTTTCCATTTACAGTAACTCACTTTGAAAACAATGGGCCCCATTCAGAAACCGTTCTTAGGAATACATTTAGTTCTCAGGCTCACTTACGAAGTTTTTAAGGAGATTTTTGTATTCACCAATGTTTTCTTAGCTGTGATTTGTTCGTAGGTAAGAACAACATCTACGAGTGCTCCGGAGCACTCTTAGATGTGGCCTATTTGTTCTTAAGTGTGACAAGTTCCCTTACTTCTATTGTCTAATGTTAAATTAACACTTCTAAAGGCTTAGTGGCCACATATGTGGACAGCACCTTTTAGCTCTTATTTCTAAAATTGTGTACACTACTGAATTGGGGTCATATGGCCACTTATGTGGACACTTATACTGCCATCTGGTGGTGTCAGAAGAGTACAACATACAATGGAATTTGGGGAAAAAAAGTGTAAAAATAAGAATTAGCATGTCACTAAACATGAAGTACACGTTTGTGTACTTATGGACTAAGTACATCATATCAAAAGATGATTCTTAGTTTTTAGCCTGATTTAGCCATTCCTTTACCACTTTTGACTTGTGTTTTGGGTCATAGTCCTGTTGGAACACCCAACTGCGCCCAAGACCCAACCTCCGGGCTGATGATTTTAGCTTGTCCTGAAGAATTTGGAGCTAATCCTCCTTTTTCGTTGTCCCATTTACTCTCTGTAAAGCAGCAGTTCCATTGGCAGCAAAACAGGCCCAGAGCATAATACTACCACCACCATGCTTGACGGTAGGAATGGTGTTCCTGGGATTGAAGGCCTCACCTTTTCTCCGCCAAACAAATTGCTGGGTGTTGTGGCCAAACAGCTCCATTTTTGTTGCCAAGGGACATGTAAGCAAATATTTACATTGCTGTATGTATACTTTTGATCCTGCATTTTCAGTAGAGCCATAATAAATTCATAAAAGAAGCAAACTTCATGAATGTTTTTTTGTGAGCAACAAGTATGTGCTCCAATCACTACATCACAAAAAAATAAGACTTGTAGAAATGATTGGAAACTCCAGACAGCCATGACATGATGTTCTTTAAACTTTTGACCACGACTGTATATAAGTAGATACTGTAGATATAAACAGTTGATTTTGCATCATCAAAAAGTGATGAATCATGGAAAATAAAGCAAATGAATAAGTCATGGGCTAATACGCTCTAGGGCAGGGGTCGGCAACCCAAAATGTTGAAGGAGCCATATTGGACCAAAAATACAAAAACAAATCTGTCTGGAGCCGCAAAAAATTAAAAGCCATATTACATGTGTCATGAGATATAAATGTAATTAAGAGGACTTAAAGGAAACTAAATGACCTCAAATATAGCTACAAATGAGGCATAAATGTACACATCGCTAGCCTAAATAGCATGTTAGCATCGATTAGCTTGCAGTCAAGCAGTGACCAAATATGTCTGATTAGCACTCCACACAAGTCAATAACATCAACAAAACTCACCTTTCTGCACTCATGCACAACGTTAAAAGTGTGGTGGACAAAATGAGACAGAAAAAGAAGTGGCATAAAATACGTCCTAGAAAGTCGGACAAAGTTATGCATGTAAACAAACTATACGGTGAGTTCAAGGACCGCCAAAATAAGTAGGACAAAACGGCGCTCGCCAAATACTTGAACCAGTGAAGCATGTTTAATATAAACAGTGTGATTTATAACAATTAGCGAGGTTTGTGTCATGTTTGTCCTCCTGCAGAAAACATTCTAAAACAAAAAAAAATAGATTTTTTTTCCCCTCATCTTTTTCCATTCTTCATACATTTTTGAAAAATCTCCAGAGAGCCACTAGGGCGGCGCTAAAGAGCCGCATGCGGCTCTAGAGCCGCGGGTTGCCGACCCCCGCTCTAGGGTTATACAATGATATCACTTGCCAACATGCACTGTACTTATATTAGACCAGGGGTCGGCAACCTTTACCACTCAAAGAGCCATTTTGGCAAGTTTCACAAATTAAAGAAAATAATGGGAGCCACAAAAAAAAAATTAAAATTTAAAATGAAAAACACCGCATACAAAGCTCTTTGTGCTATGTTAACCAGGGGTCTCCAACACACGCACCGGCACGCACTTCAATGTGGAAATTTGATGTTAGTGCGGCCCGCGAGTTTTCAATGAATGGTGCTTAATTGCGTCATACTTGCCAACCCTCTCATTTTTCCCGGGAGACTCCCGAACATCAGGGCATGATGACACTGCTTTTGGCGCCCTCTACAGCCTGCCCTAGCAGTGTACCTGTTCGACCACATGTAGAATGCAGTTTCAGCTTGTTCACGTAAGTGACAGCAAGGCGTACTACCTCAGCAGCCACACATTTTACACTGACGGTACCAATACCCAGAATCCCATGCAGCTCTAACTCTTCCGCTCAACCAACGCACGGAGAGGGGGGGGGGGGGTTGATGTGTGGGGGGATTTGGTGGTAGCGGGGGTGTATAATGTAGACCGGAAGAGTTAGGTCTGCATGGGATTCTGGGTATTGGTTGTGTTGTGTTTATGTTGTGTTACGGTGGGATGTTCTCCAGAAATGTGTTTTTCATTCTTTTTTGGTGTGGGTTCACAGTGTGGCGCATATTTGTAACGTAACAATGACACTCCCTTTATTTAGTAATTAGAGTGTAAAAAGGATCGTATTTTCCCTGGGAGCTACCTATGAGAGACACTGAGATCCATAAATCTCCTGGGAAAATCGGGAGGGGGGGCGGGGGGGGGGGGGGGGGGGGGGGGTGACGGCAAGTATGTAGCTGAGCCGCGGGTTGCCGACCCCTGTATTAGACTAATACGTAGACAAAATGAAAACTCATAATGTCTTCATCATGCCAGATGTCACGCTCTGCTCGAGGGCCACTTGCTGTAATAAGCAAACCGAGGGTATCGCCTTGAATCCTTCCTCACCCCGCTCGCACTCACGTCTCCTCCTGCTTGTTATCTTGATTACCACCGCAGCTTTGGAGACTTTGCACACGGAGAAAAAAAAAAACTGCTGCTGTCGTGTTCTAAATGAGTAAGGGAGGGTTTGTGCCTACTAGCGAAGAAATCAAGCTGGATGAATAAAAAGGATGTGTCAGCAAAGAAAAGGACGGGGGGTGGGGGGGGGGGGGGGGAGCGTTTCAACCGCGTCAGGTTGCATCTGTGAGTTTTAGTTAACTAAGGTAAAATAGTAATAAGAAAAATAAGTTCCCTCCGACAGTCCCTGCGACACGTCTCTGATGAAGACTAGTTTAGGTTGGTCTTGCTTTGACTATGTTAGCCCTCGGTCTAAGAGTGTTGCATGTCGCAGTGGAGCAACAACACATTCAATTAGCCGTATAATTGAAGTTTGACTGGAAGTGGAACAGACAGAAGTTAATTAGGGCCCACAAGCTTATCAGTGCACGGATTAACTGCAGTGAACCTGATCTTTTTTCACCTCCATTTCCCAGACTCAGAGTCACGGATGCTGGAACGCAGTTTGCATCTGCAGTCCTGCTCAAAAGTGTACATACACTTGTAAAAAAGTGTGTTTCCAATCATTTCTACAACTCTTATTTTGTTGTGATGTAGTGATTGGAGCACATACTTGTTGGTCACAAAAAAACATTCATGAAGTTTGCTTCTTTTACGAATTTATTATGGGTCTACTGAAAATATGAGCAAATGTGCTGGGTCAAAAGTATACTGTGGGGGGGGGAGTGGCCTGCAGGCCTGCCGCGAAACGGGGTGTGCCAGGACCGGCCTCGAAGACAGCGACAGGTGAGTAGATTATTTACATAGCACATTTAAACAACAAAATGTTTCCAAAGTGCAGCACGGCAATATTAAAAACAATATTCAAATATTATCCTTAGCTCCACCAATGACTGTATAAAAACGCAAAAAATAAATGCATACACTACCGTTCAAAAGTTTAGGGTCACCCAAACAATTTTGTGGAATAGCCTTCATTTCTAAGAACAAGAATAGACTGTCGAGTTTCAGATGAAAGTTCTCCTTTTCTGGCCATTTGGAGCGTTTAATTGACCCCACAAATGTGATGCTCCAGAAACTCAATCTGCTCAAAGGAAGGTCAGTTTTGTAGCTTCTGTAACGAGCTAAAGTGTTTTCAGATGTGTGAACATGATTGCACAAGGGTTTTCTAATCATCAATTAGCCTTCTGAGCCAATGAGCAAACACATTGTACCATTAGAACACTGGAGTGATAGTTGCTGGAAATGGGCCTCTATACACCGATGTAGATATTGCAGCAAAAACCAGACATTTGCAGCTAGAATAGTCATTTACCACATTAGCGATGTATAGAGTGTATTTCTTTCAAGTTAAGACTAGTTTAAAGTTATCTTCATTGAAAAGTACAGTGCTTTTCCTTCAAAAATAAGGACATTTCAATGTGACCCCAAACTTTTGAACGGTAGTGTATAAAACCAATATAAAAAACAATATAAAATAAATATGATTAAAAAACGATTTTAAAGGGTAAAGCCAATTAAAACAGTAAATAGAAATCAACATTTTAAAAAGATGCAACCGGGGACCACACAACTCACGTAGTGTTTTTTTAAAAGCCAGAGAATAAAAGTGGGTCTTAAGACGAGACTTAAAACACTCCACTGTGGGAGCAGTTGGAACATGGAGGGGCAGAGTGTTCCAGAGCTTAGGGTCGACCATTGGCGTTGTTAGGCCTATTTTAGGGGGGCTCAAGCCCTAAAGAGAGAGAGAGAGAGAGAGAGAGAGAGAGGAGAGAGGCAGCGTTTACAGGTGCAGCGCCATGGGGGAATTTCGCCCTCAATGAAGACTCCCAGGTTCGATGGCAAGGCGAACTGGGAGGCATTTCATCCCACTTCTGACATCAATTGTAGCGTCCAGAAGAAGTGCACACCAAGTCTGACGCTCTTTTTAAACTTTCATTGAACAACCCATACTAACACAGCTCAACTTATCTCGTTCTTTCCACACGCACGTCTATCCTCACTCCTCATTTCCGCAACAGCAACGCTTCCTCCTTCTTCGCCAATCACCTTACAGGCGTGCTACGTTCACGACAAAGAGGATGCAGGATAAAGTGACAGAAATTGACATTTTTGCATTGTATTACACATCAGGAAGTGTTGTGTAAGAAAGTGTTACAAATAAAACCATCAAAAGCCATCTGCTTTTGTATAAAGATAAGTTAGGTTAAATGAAAATATTATTATTATTATTATCTATCTTATGGTATATCAAAAATAATTTAAGCAAAATTTAATAGAAATATTGTCGGTGTGACCCTCCAGCAGTGCTCGGGTTGCTCATGCGGCCCCCGGTAAAAATTAATTGCCCACCCACTTGGCCACTGAGTAAGTGCAGGTGTAGTTTGTAACGTGGTCGAGTGTTTGTATTATTTTTTGACGCTTTATCAAACCTCGATTATGTGTAATCCAGAAATGCCACTAAAGTTGTACATTTAGTTGAACAACCACAATTATAGAAATATGCTTTTTTTTTTTTGCCTTTTTACATGACAATACACATGATAGCCTATATTCCTTTTAAACGTCAATCAGTCGTTTGTGATTGATCTCACTTTATTGCTTCAAAAATGGAGTGTACCCATTTTGTATTGTAACATTTGACTAATCACGTTATCAATCATCTGAAAAGGAGAATAAACCAAAAGAAGGATTCATCTCAGTAAGTAAATTAATCATTTTATTGCACAGTCAATGCATCCAAAGTGCTCAATGATCCCACCATCTACTTTCTAGTACAATATCATGTGCCAAATGTCCCACTGGCTCAGTAATATGATCAAATTGTAGTCATTACTCCAACACTGACCTTATCACACTTAGATTTCTCCACTACTTTATTATCAGCCGATACAATCTCATCTCGTCTTTGCAGAACTCTTTTTCAGAGGCGATTGGAAGTAATGCAGCATTTGGCCACAGACACACACAGTCTGACGCTCTTTCTAAACTTCATTGTCAACTATAACACAACAACAGCAGCTCTTATTAAACTTAATGACACCAACTGCAGCCCTAAGTGAAAACCACAAAAACACAGCACTTCTTCTTCATGTTCTCATTCATCCAGCTTGTTGTATCTTCAGGACATTCACTCCATCAATTTGTTCACTTTGTCCTGGATGTTGTTCCCCCAAATAGTCTTCATCAGTTCATGTTCATAAACTTAGATTGGTCAAATCTAACCCTAACCCTAACCCCAAAATTCATCTATGTATTACTATTATTGTGTGAATACTAAAAAAAGCATTAACACATGTTTTTCTACACCAAAATTAATCTATTTATTATTATTATTGTGTGAATGCTCCAAAGCATTAACACATATATTTTTCTACACCAAAATTCATGTATTTAATATTATTGTGTGAATGTTCCAAAGCATTAACACATACATTTTTCTACACCAAAATTAATGTATTTAATATTATTGTGTGAATGCTCCAAAGCATTAACACACATGTTTTTCTACACCAAAATTCATGTATTTATTATTATTGTGAGAATGCTCCAAAGCATTAACACACATGTTTTTCTACACCAACATTCATGTATTTAATATTATTGTGAGAATGCTCCAAAGCATTAACACACATGTTTTTCTACACCAAAATTAATCTATTTATTATTATTATTGTGTGAATGCTCCAAAGCATTAACACATATATTTTTCTACACCAAAATTCATGTATTTAATATTATTGTGTGAATGCTCCAAAGCATTAACACACATGTTTTTCTACACCAAAATTCATGTATTTATTATTATTGTGAGAATGCTCCAAAGCATTAACACACATGTTTTTCTACACCAAAATTCATGTATTTAATATTATTGTGTGAATGCTCCAAAGCATTAACACATATATTTTTCTACACTAAAATTCATGTATTTAATATTATTGTGTGAATGCTCCAAAGCATTAACACACATGTTTTTCTACACCAACATTCATGTATTTATTATTATTGTGAGAATGCTCCAAAGCATTAACACACATGTTTTTCTACACCAAAATTTATCTATTTATTATTATTATTGTGTGAATGCTCCAAAGCATTAACACATATATTTTTCTACACCAAAATTCATGTATTTAATATTATTGTGTGAATGCTCCAAAGCATTAACACACATGTTTTTCTACACCAAAATTCATCTATTTATTATTATTATTGTGTGAATGCTCAAAAGCATTAACACATATGTTCTTCTACACCAAAATTCATCTATGTATTATTATTTTTGTGTGAATTCTCCAAAGGATTAGCACATGTTTTTCTACACCAAAATGTGTCTATTTATTATTATTGTGTGAATGCTCCAATGCATTAACACATATGTTCTTCTACACCAAAATTCATGTATGTATTATTATTATTGTGTGAATTCTCCAGAGGATTAGCACATATCTTTTTCTACACCAAAATTCATCTATTTATTATTATTATTGTGTGAATGCTCCAAAGTATTAACACATGTTTTTCTACACCAAAATGCATCTATTTATAATTATTATTGTGTGAATGCTCCAAAGCATTAACACATGTTTTTCTACACCAAAATTAATCTATTTATTATTATTATCATTATTGTGTGAATGCTACAAAGCATGAACACATGTTTTTCTACACCAAGATGCATCTATTTATTATTATTATTATTATTATTATTGTGTGAATGCTCTAAAGCATTAACACATTTGTATTTCTACACCAAAATGCATCTATCTTTTATTATTATTATAATGATAATAATTATTATGATTGTGTGAATGCTCCAAAGCATTAACACATATATTCTTCTACACCAAAATTCATGTATGTATTATTACTATTGTGTGAATTCTCCAAAGGATTAGCACATATCTTTTTCCACACCAAAATTCATCTATTTATTGTTATTATTGTGTGAATGCTCCAAAGCATTAACACATGTTTTTCTACACCAAAATGCATCTATTTATAATTATTATTGTGTGAATGCTCCAAAGCATTAACACATGTTTTTCTACACCAAAATTAATCTATTTATTATTATTATCATTATTGTGTGAATGCTCCAAAGCATGAACACATGTTTTTCTACACCAAGATGCATCTATTTATTATTATTATTATTGTGTGAATGCTCTAAAGCATTAACACATATGTATTTCTACACCAAAATTCATCTATCTTTTATTATTATTATAATGATAATAATAATTATGATTGTGTGAATGCTCCAAAGCATTAACACATATGTTCTTCTACACCAAAATTCATGTATGTATTATTATTATTGTGTGAATTCTCCAAAGGATTAGCACATATCTTTTTCTACACCAAAATTCATCTATTTATTATTATTATTGTGTGAATGCTCCAAAGCATTAACACATGTTTTTCTACACCGAAATGCATCTATTTATAATTATTATTGTGTGAATGCTCCAAAGCATTAACACATGTTTTTCTACACCAACATTAATCTATTTATTATTATTATCATTATTGTGTGAATGCTCCAAAGCATGAACACATGTTTTTCTACACCAAGATGCATCTATTTATTATTATTATTATTGTGTGAATGCTCTAAAGCATTAACACATATGTATTTCTACACCAAAATGCATCTATCTTTTATTATTATTATAATGATAATAATTATTATGATTGTGTGAACGCTTCAAAGCATTAACACATATGTTCTTTTACACCAAAATTAATTAATTTATTAATATTATTGTGCTAATGCTCCAAAGCATTAACACATATGTTCTTCTTCACCAAAATTAATCTACCGTATTTATTATTAATATTATTATTATTTTTGTGTGAATGCTCCAAAGCGTTAACACATATGTTCTTCTACACCAAAATATATCTATTTATTATTATTATTATTATTATTATTATTATTGTGTGAATAATCCAAAGCATTAACACATATATTTTTCTACACCAAAATTAATCCATTTATTTTTATTATTGTGTGAATGCTCCAAAGCATTAACACATATGTTATTCTACACCAAAATTCATCTATTTATTATTATTATTATTATTATTATTATTATTATTATTATTATTGTGTGAATGCTCCAAAGCATTAACAGATATGTTCTTCTATACCGAAATTCATCCATCATAAACTTAGGTTGGTCAAATCTAGTCTTAGACATAGATGGGTCTGATCTACATCTAACTGGCCCAACACTTAAATCACCTTTGTCGAGCAATCCGCTCTAGACACACCTGTTCCGGTCTGCCTACTCCATCTAACTCACCAAATACCCTTGCCCTATTTTTATTCTATTGTGTTGTTTATTTATATGCCTTGGTTTTATTGTATTTTATACTGTTGTAAAGCGACCTTGAGTTTCCTGAAAGGCGCTATGAAATTAAATTCATTATTATTATTATTAAGTGGAAAAAGGTAGTCCCAAGGGAGTGTGATTAGGCCATACTTATTTTCTTTTATGATCAATGGTATCTTTGAACATGTTGAAGGCGGCATTTGGCCTTCATTAGTTGCAGATGAAGGCGCTCTATGGAAATGTGTAGAAATGTTTATCACATCACAAATACAGTTCAAGAGGGAGTAAATGTGGGCTTATCGCTTGTGTTTGAAGTTTTCAGTAGGGAAGACAATAGGACAGTCCATTACATCGTGTGGCCAAGTAATAGAACAAGTCAATGAACTTAAGATTTAGGGGATGTGGACGAAGACTAGGCTAACACGGAATGCACATGTTTCCAAATGTAAAACAATATTGAATGTAATGAGATGTCTGGCAAGAGTAGAGTGAGGCGCCATGAAAAGGTTTTATATAGCTTTGTTAAGGGTGACTTTAAATAATGGATATATTGTATATGGGTCAGCATCAAACAATGAGTAAAAAGAAATTTAAACCAGTTGAGACACAAACACTGAGACTGTGTTGCTGAGCTTTAAGGACAACTCCTCTTTTTGGACTGTCTGCCCCGCAGGATGAATTTGAGGACCAGTCATAGACAATTTAGAGTGAAAAGCAAATTTAATTTTCACTCGCATACAAAACATTCTAACTTGGATTGTTTCCCTGGCTTTGAGACTCTCCCGAAGGACAGTGCGGCGAAGACACAACAAACTCCCTTCCCTCATGGACACACACCTGTTGTTGTTGTTGACTTTGGACTGACTAGCGACTGCATGACACCAAGGCCGCGGAACAGTGACACGCGGCAGGCTTACACACACACACATGCCCCACCCCCCATCCAACGCCCTTGACGAGAATCACTTGGGGGAGATGGACGGCTGAGCAGCGCCTGAAGAGCTGCAAAAATCATGTACTGTATAAACCTATATACATATCAAGCTTTAAATACCTGTTGTCCTGTCCCATTCCAATGCGCCCTCATCTGTGCGCTCTGCTGATTGCGCCTCCAAGAGCGCACCTGGGCGTGTCAGTCCTGCTGCAGCTGGCAGCTGCAGTCAATCACCGGCAATCAGCACACCTGAAGTTGCTCAGAGGTCCTGCCTTCAAAAGCCTGCACAACCTGCTCTTCCGGGCCGGAAAGTAATCAGCTGTTCGAGTACCGTAAGCGATCATCAAGCTCTATGCAACCTTGCTCTCTCTCTGTGTTTTTGTCTCCCGTCGTGTTTGATTGGTCCTGTGTCTTCCTTGTCGTCCTTCCAGCAGTCTGCCTTTGTTCCACGTGACGAGCTGGGCGTCTCGTCTTCTCCTGTGATTCCCTGTTGTTCCCCTCTGGCTGCCCCTTTTGCATTCTTGACCTCCCGCTTGGACACGGACGGACCTTCTATGCTCCGCTTAGCCCCGGCATCCTGCTTGCCTTTCCCCTCCAGGAGTTCCGCCTCTCGGTCAACACTCCTGGAACACACAACAGCTAATCTCCACACATAGTCACACACCATACACCCTTTTGGATTTAGTCACATTTCATTCTGTATTTTATTATTATTATTATTGTTTCGCCCTCTTGTGGTCTGTGCTGTCTACTCTCCCCGTAAACATAACACCTATATACATATATACTAGCTCACCTGCACCGTCTTCCTGTACACTTAAGATGTGACTTTAAGGTTTTACTACTTACGTATAAAATACTAAAGGGTCTAGCTCCATCCTATCTTGCTGATTGTATTGTACCATATGTCCCGGCCACAAATTTGCGTTCCAAGAACTCCGACCTGTTAGTGATTCCCAGATCCCCAAAAAAGTATGCAGGCTTTAGAGCCTTTTCTATTCGGGTTCCAGTACTCTGGAATGCCCTACCAGTAACAGTTAGAGATGCTACCTCAGTAGAAGCATTTAAGTCCCATCTTAAAACTAATTTGTATACTCTAGCCTTTAAATAGACCCCCTTTGTTACGTCTTCGACGCATGGCTGCGATTGTTGTGTTCCTTCCAAGGCAGGAGACAAGCAGGAGTGTCGTGGAGTTAAGATGAAGTATTATTTTAATAAATTAAAGGCAAGACAAAAATACAAAACTGAGGACGCTAGCAAGCGTGGAGCAGAACAAAACCAAAATGTCACCAAAGGTGAAAAAACGAGGAAAGCTATACTTTGCTACAGCGATGAGAAAAAAAACATGAGACGTAAATGTTGCCTACAGCAAACATTGACCCAGCCACTACTGCTGGGTGACCGCACACTATAAAGGGGAGTGATTAACCAAAACACCTGGCGAGAACACTAATTGCTAAACTAAGACAGGTGAGGAGAATCAGTGCCCATGGAAACCAACAGTAAACAGGGAAAGAGGGTGCTCCCAGGAAACAGACTAACACAGAAACATTACCAAAAACATACATCATGCCATGATCCGGGTAACGGATCATGACATAACCCCCCCCTTAAGGGACGGATCCCAGACGTCCCAAACTAGAAACCCCTCCCCTAAAAAAAAAACCTCCAGAATAAGTCAAAAGTCACGGGAGGGTGGAGGGAGGTCTTGGTGGTGGGCCGCCCAGCCATGTGTCCCCGAAGCCACCGGGGACAAGTCAGGTGGCGGCGGCGAGTAGATTGTCGCCGCGTTTGTCGAGGCGGGCGACCTCGGAATGGCCATGTCTGTGGCCGTTGAGGAGGCGGATGAGACTGACGCCAGAACCTCAGCAGTCTTTGAGTCCTACACCCAAGTCCTGGGCGTCGCTGCTGTTGGCGCCAAAAGCGTCCATAAAAAGTCCAGAGACGAGGAGGTGGGCGGCGCCGTGGTGTGGCCCGCCAGACACGAGTAGGTGGGCGGCGCCGTGGTGCGGCCCGCCTGACATGAGGAGGTGGGCACGTCGTCGGCGAAGCAGGCGTAGAAGCCGTGGGAGGCGTGGTAGGCGAGGCAGGTGTGGAAGCCGCGGGAAGCGTCATCGCCGTGGAAACAGGAAGCGTCGTCGCCGTGGAAGCAGGAGGCGTCGCCGTGGAAGCAGCAGGAGGCGTCGCCATGGAAGCAGGAGGCATCGCCATGGAAGCAGGAGGCTCGTCTGTCGGCGTGGGCGGAGCCAGAGGCGGAGCAGGCGGCTCGTCTGCCGGCGTGGGCAGAGCCATAGGCGGAGTAGGCGGCTCGTCTGCCGGCGTGGGCGGAGCCATAGGCGGAGCAGGCGGCTCGTCTGCCGGCGTGGGCGGAGCAGGCGGCTCGTCTGCCGGCGTGGGCGGAGCAGGCGGCTCGTCTGCCGGCGTGGGCGGAGCAGGCGGCTCGTCTGCCGGCGTGGGCGGAGCCAGAGGCGGAGCAGGCGGCTCGTCTGCCGGCGTGGGCAGAGCCAGAGGCGGAGCAGGCGGCTCGTCTGCCGGCGTGGGCAGAGCCAGAGGCGGCTCGTCTGCCGGCGTGGGCGGAGCAGGCGGCTCGTCTGCCGGCGTGGGCGGAGCAGGCGGCTCGTCTGCCGGCGTGGGCGGAGCAGGCGGCTCGTCTGCCGGCGTGGGCGGAGCAGGCGGCTCGTCTGCCGGCGTGGGCGGAGCAGGCGGCTCGTCTGCCGGCGTGGGCGGAGCAGGCGGCTCGTCTGCCGGCGTGGGCGGAGCAGGCGGCTCGTCTGCCGGCGTGGGCGGAGCCAGAGGCGGAGCAGGCGGCTCGTCTGCCGGCGTGGGCGGAGCCAGAGGCGGAGCAGGCGGAGCAGGCGGAGCAGGCGGCTCGTCTGCCGGCGTGGGCGGAGCAGGCGGCTCGTCTGCCGGCGTGGGCGGAGCAGGCGGCTCGTCTGCCGGCGTGGGCGGAGCCAGAGGCGGAGCAGGCGGAGCAGGCGGCTCGTCTGTCGGCGTGGGCGGAGCAGGCGGCTCGTCTGCCGGCGTGGGCGGAGCAGGCGGCTCGTCTGCCGGCGTGGGCGGAGCCAGAGGCGGAGCAGGCGGCTCGTCTGCCGGCGTGGGCGGAGCCAGAGGCGGAGCAGGCGGAGCAGGCGGAGCAGGCGGCTCGTCTGTCGGCGTGGGCGGAGCAGGCGGCTTGTCTGCCGGCGTGGGCGGAGCCAGAGGCGGAGCAGGCGGCTCGTCTGCCGGCGTGGGCAGAGCCATAGGCGGAGCAGGCGGCTCGTCTGCCGGCGTGGGCGGAGCCATAGGCGGAGCAGGCGGCTCGTCTGCCGGCGTGGGCGGAGCAGGCGGCTCGTCTGCCGGCGTGGGCGGAGCCAGAGGCGGAGCAGGCGGCTCGTCTGCCGGCGTGGGCGGAGCCAGAGGCGGAGCAGGCGGCTCGTCTGTCGGCGTGGGCGGAGGTCTCAGCTGGACTGCTAGGTGGGCCGTAGGGGGAATCATCACCTGCAGCGCGGTGAGTATACTTCCCAGCTGTCTCTCCAAAGCATCAAGGCGAGCATCTTGGCGTTCCGCCATGGCGTTGACGCAAGCCCCAAGAACGCCAAACTGTTCCTCCTGTTGTCCAAGTTGTTTTTCCTGTTGGTTCAATGCCCTTTTTACTGGGTCGGTCTCTGCAGGGTCTCGTGTGCTTTGCAGAGCTGGAGCAGGAGGTGGAGAGGATGGTGTTTGCAGGACCACCAGCGTTGATGGTGGCGTCAGCGTGGCAGGCGTGGGAGGAGCCAGAGGAGCAGGAAGTAGGGCCGAAGCAGACAGCTCCCCCGCTGGAGGAGAGGCAGGCAGCAACCTCAGTGGAATGAGGTCTGCTTGCCCCGCTGACACGCTACCAGCGCTGGCCCCCCCCTCAGGAAGCAGATTCCAGATGCTAGATGGAGCTGGTGGGGGGAGCGCTTGTGCGGGTTTGGCGGGAGCAGAGGGCACGGGCGGGTGGGCTCTAGGAAGCCTGGGAGCTGGCCTTGTGCGTGAGCGCCGCTGGCGTCTTTCTGGACAATTGCCAGCAGGTGGTGTCTGAGGGGAGGAGAAGCCGCACGGGAAGAGCCTGGCAGACAACGTTGGGGGAAAAGTGTCCATTTCGCAACCCTCATACGCATGTGCCTCTGTGCCTGCCCACTGCCCGAGCCTTCGCTTACCGGGTGGCGTGGACGATGTCCGGGTGGCTTGAGAGTGGGGGAGGAAGCGGGTCTCTGCTTCCGTCAACTTCGCCATCAGCTGCCCCCATGCCACCAGAGCGCCGGCCGGAAGGTCTTCTTCGGACAGCTCCGCTTCGTCTTCGCTCTCCCATGGCTGGACGTCCGCTCTGAGCTCCCGGAGGATGTCTTGCTTGTCCATGTTGGACAGGAACACTTCGTCTGGCTGGGTCAATCTGTTACGTCTTCGCCGCATGGCTGCGATTGTTGTGTTCCTTCCAAGGCAGGAGACAAGCAGGAGTGTCGTGGAGTTAAGATGAAGTATTATTTTAATAAATTAAAGGCAAGACAAAAATACAAAACTGAGGACGCTAGCAAGCGTGGAGCAGAACAAAACCAAAATGTCACCAAAGGTGAAAAAACGAGGAAAGCTATACTTTGCTACAGCGATGAGAAAAAAAACATGAGACGTAAATGTTGCCTACAGCAAACATTGACCCAGCCACTACTGCTGGGTGACCGCACACTATAAAGGGGAGTGATTAACCAAAACACCTGGCGAGAACACTAATTGCTAAACTAAGACAGGTGAGGAGAATCAGTGCCCATGGAAACCAACAGTAAACAGGGAAAGAGGGTGCTCCCAGGAAACAGACTAACACAGAAACATTACCAAAAACATACATCATGCCATGATCCGGGTAACGGATCATGACACCCTTTTTAGACCAGTTGATCAGCTGTTTGTCTTTTCTGCTGTGCCCCCCTATCCTGCGTGGAGAGGTTATCAGGTGGCCACGGATCAGCCTCCACGGATGATGCACTAGCTGTTCAAAGTCGGGACCGGGGATGGACCACTCCTCACCACTCGCATCAGTTGGTGACGTCTCTGCACTGCTGACTTGTCTCCATTCAAGAAGATCCCCTGCTGGTCTCCCAATGGACTGGACTTTACATGAAGTCGGGACCTTGGGTGACCACTCCTTGTGTATCAGTCGGTGACGTCTCTGTGCCCTGACGTGTCTCCACTCAAGATGATCCCCGGCTGGCCCCACTATGGACTGGACTCTCACACTATTAACTAGATTCATTGCACCGGTCACCCGTGGGGGATTGCCCTGATGTGGGATCTAAGCCGAGGATGTCGTTGTGGCTTGTGCAGCCCTTTGAGACACTTGTGATTAAGGGCTATATAAATAAACTTAGATTGATTGATTGATTGATTGCTCTTAGTAAATCAGACCTGAAACCTGAAACGCACTTGTGGTGCCAGTAAATCTCTAATGCACATCTGGCCACCACCCAGAGTTTATCTTGGAGAGTATCCGGGGTGAATGACCCTTTAAGGTCTAACTGAATTTGCTCGGCTGGAAAAAGAAGTGTGCGTCTGTCACGGCAATCGCTCAGGCGCTGAAAAGCCTTCCTATCTTTTCAGCACAAACAGCTCACCAGTTAATTGTTTCTGCAGCCTTTTATGTATGCATGAGTGACACACCATACACACATGCAAAGTCACCCAGAAATGATTCATTAGACAAATAAGTCATGGACATAATAAACAACCTTTGTACCATGCAACTTTTATAGTCACAATGCATAGTTCAGACACAATTGTGGAGATACAGTCGTGGTCAAAAGTTTACATACACTTGTAAAGAACATCATGTCATGGCTGTCTTGAGTTTTTAATACTTTCTACAACTCTTATTTTTTTGTGATGTAGTGATTGGAGCACATACTTGTTGGTCACAAAAAACATTCATGAAGTTTGCTTCTTTTATGAATTTATTATGGCTCTACTGAAAATGTGAGGGTCAAAAGTATACATACAGCAATGCTATTATTTGCGCTTTTGGTAGCCATCCACAAGCTTCTGCTTGAATTTTTGACCACTCCTCTTGACAACGTTGGTGCAGTTCAGCCAGGACTGGTATGTGGGTGTGGCGTATATTTTTGTGGATGCATGTGTGTGTGTAAGCCTCTCTATAGAGATTCCTGGGATACATGGAGAATCATGTGCCTCTCAGTCTTTTCCATCGAGGACGTGGAAGACATCTACCTATTTGGAACCGTGATCGCGGGGCACCTGCTGATTGGGCTGGGCATTGCTCTGGTGTATCGTCAAATTCGTAAGACGATGGCAGCCACTCAAGGAGCCCAAAGGCTGTTTGTCGCAATGGAAGGTTTGTGTGCATTGCATGGAGGTTTTTTCCCACTCCAGACTAGACCCCCTTAGGAGCCCAGTCTAGATTGTATTTTTTTACTCATCTTCTTCCCCAGCGTTTTACCTTTTTTCTTATCTTTTACGGGGCGCCTTTGGCGACCCATCAGCGTTCCTGTTCCGTAACCCTGTACACTGTTTGTTTGTCTAATCTTGAACAGGTTTGTGCTGAAAACATAGTTTCGTTGTACTTGTGCAATGACAATAAAGTCCTATCCTATCTTATCCTATCCTATTCCACAGCTTTGGTGTCGTGCAGTCGCTAGTCAGTCCAAAGTCAACAACAACAGGTGTGTGTCCATGAGAGACAAGAAGGGAGTTTGTGTCTTCACCGCACTGTCCTTTGGGAGAGTCTCCAAGCCAGGGAAACAATCCAAGTTAGAATGTTTTGTATGCGAGAGAAATGAAATTTGCTTTTCACTCTAAATTGTCTTTAACTGGTCCTCAAATTCATTCTGCGGGGCAGACAGTCCGATGTTATCCAAATCAGAAGAGTGTCCACAGTTCTTCCCGGATCCTCGAATAATTTGTGGCAGCTTTGGGGTACTTTGAAGACTGCCAGCAACTTTCAATTTGTCGACAAACCAGAGCAACGCTTACTCCAATCAGCAAATGTCCTGTTGTCATAGTTCCGAGAAGGTGGATATCTTCACGTCCTCGACTGGAAGGGTCGTCAGGCACGCGGCACTCCTTCTTCTCGCAAGAGTCCGTGGTGTGTCCAGCAACAACCGCTCCGTCACGACAAGCAGGTTCCCCCGAACCCAAGCTCTTGTCAATTTCGTTGAGGCCAGTTAAGTAGTTCCAATGTTCAGATTTGGAGAGCAGTGCAAAAAGAGGCAACAAGAAAGTTAAGACAAGCAGGAGAGATACGTGCTAGAATAATTGTAAGTTATCACAAAAACGTTGTGTTATATTGAATGTCTGGTGAGAAGACAAAAGCTGTCTTTTGAAACCTACCAAGAGTAAAGCTCGTAAAACTCCACTGTGTAGGGGGGAAAGCAAGGTGAAGGTGTTCCTGTGTTCTTTCATGTATGGTAATCAACAGAAAGATATTGTTCCAACCCAAGGACTTCAAAGCGGAGAGATGGCAGGACCTGCCAAATTTCCAGAAAACTCTTTATGTACTATTTTATCAATCAATCAATCAATCAATGTTTATTTATATAGCCCTAAATCACAAGTGTCTCAAAGGGCTGCACAAGCCACAAAGACATCCTCGGTAGAGAGCCCACATACGGGCAAGGAAAAACTCACCCCAGTGGGACGTCGGTGAATGACTATGAGAAACCTTGGAGAGGACCGCATATGTGGGTAACCCCCCCCCCCCTCTTGGGGAGACCGAAAGCAATGGATGTCGAGTGGGTCTGACATAATATTGTGAAATTGTGAAATTGTGAAAGTCCAGTCCACAGTGGATCCAACACATCAGCGAGAGTCCAGTCCATAGTGGGGCCAGCAGGAAACCGTCCCGAGCGGAGACGGGTCAGCAGCGCAGAGATGTCCCCAACCGTTGTACAGGCTATTGGTCCACCCGGGGTCCCAACTCTGGACAGCCAGCACTTCATCCATGGCCACCGGACCTATGCAACGCCCCCTCCCAAGGGACAGGGGAGAAGAGGAGAGAAGAAAAGAAACGGCAGATCAACTGGTCTAAAAAGGGGGGTCTATTTAAAGGCTAGAGTATACAAATGAGTTTTAAGATGGGACTTAAATGCTTCTACTGAGGTAGAATCTGGACCTCTTTTGGAACTATTTTATGAACTCTTTTTGAACTGACCTTTTCTGTGAATTGTTTACGACTTTTTCTGTGAACTTTTTGCGACCTTTGTCCTTTGGAAACAGGGGTGGCCATTTGGTCGGGGAGGGTCCAAAATAAAAGAAGGAGGCGTGCAATCTTTTGGCAGAGCGTGCTGAGACAAGGGGGTACAGTGTACAGACGACTCCCCTCAATATTGAATCCAAATTGAATTCTGTCTCTGTTTAATTATTTGCCTCTTGTCTTGTTTAGTAGATGTCATCAGTGTTTGAACCTGACAATAAGGGAGAGGAAAGGGGAGCGTCCGCCCTCGATGAGTGCCAGTATTATGGAAACAAAACAAAACATGACAGCCTAGTCAGATTTTGATGGCATTTATGACGTGAGGACTGTTCTTGCCAGACAATCAACCAGCACATTTACAAAGAGATCCTTGTGGCAACATTGGAAATGTTCAAAGTCCACAAGTTTTCCATGAATCCAGCCACTCTGGCATTGCCTGTGAACTTCCTTGATTTGGACTTTTCCTTTGGAAAAAATGTTTCTTAGGCAGTTCAGAGAGGAAGCTCTGACTTTGATACAGACATCTCAGCTCGAGCACTTCAGGTCATATCCTTAAAAATAGGCTCTTAGGAGGAATTCTCTTGGCAGCAAATGATCCATATCTACACTCTTTGAAAAGAAATGATATGTATTCAGGTTATGGACCTTTTGTAGATTCCAATCAAATCTCCCAGGCATGCAGGTAATCTGCCCCACATGTGCTCCTCTGAGGGCCAGAAGTTGATAAATATCAAGTAGGATAGATAGCTGCAGGGAGAAGCACTGTGAAATGCACAGTGACGCATAATGACTCACCCAGCAGTTAGATGAAAATATCACACTGAAAGTAGGCTAATCCATGGAAATCCATTAGTTCCAACTCTGCAAACTCGCAGTGACAAAGAATGACGATTCGCAGATCATGCGAAGCGACGGACGTCAAAGTGGAGATAATCACACATGAGGGTGCACACGTGTGTGAGTGAGGACGCTGCCTTTGAGTTCCCTGGGATTTCGCAAATCGGCTTTATGTCAAAAAGTTGAGGAGAACAAGAGCAGAAGCCACTGAGAGCAAGTTGGGGAGGGTCACTGCATCACCAGGGTTAATTTTCTCTTTTGCATGTTTCCTCCAGTCTAGGTGTATTAGTCTTGTCCCCATACCAATACTTTGGTACCGGTACCAAAATGTATTTCGATACTTTTCGATACTTTTCTAAATAAATGGGACCAGACATTTTTTTATTATTGGCTTTATTTGAACAAAAAATCTTAGGGTACATGAAACATATGTTTATTATTGCAATTTAGTCCTTCAATAAAATAGTGAACATACTAGACAACTTGTCTTTTAGTAGTAAGTAAACAAACAGACTCCTAATTAGTCTGCTGACACATGCAGTAACATATTGTGTCATTTATACACCTATTATTTTGTCTACATTATAAAGGACAAACTGTAAAAATAGATTATTAATCTACTTGTTCATTTACTGTTAATATCTGCTTATTTTTTGTTTTAACATGTTCTATCTACACTTCTGTTAAAATGTAATAATCACTTATTCTTGTCTTCTTTGATACTTTACATTAGTTTTGGATGATACCACACATTTAGGTATAGAACCGATACCAAGTAGTTACAGGATCATACATTGGTCATATTCAAAGTCCTCATGTGTCCAGGGACATATTTACAGAGTTTTTAATTTTTTTAATAAATGGTTGTAATGATAATGTCAATGAGGGATTTCTAACCACTGCTATTTTGGAATTCCTATTAATATTGATACTGTTGTTGATATTATTCATTTTTGTTTGACTACTTTTGGATTGTTTTGTGTCATGTTTGTGAGTCCTCTCAATCGCTTTGTTGATTGCTATTCTGAATGTTACTGGGCCGGGTTTGGTTTTGGAATTGGAACTGTATTTTTATGGTATTATCGTGTATTATTTTGTTGGATTGATTAATCAATAAAAAAAATTAAAAAAAATAAGATAATTTAAACTTTAAAAAAACAAAAGAAGATTTTGTGATGCTAAAAAATACAGATGTAACCATAATAGCATCGACTAGATCAATGGTTCTTAACCTTGTTGGAGATACCGAACCCCACCAGTTTCATATGCGCATTCACCGAACCCTTCTTTAGTAAAAAAATTTTTTTCAAATTCAAGAAAAAGTCCTATGTTTTTTTAGTGGTGCACAACATGAACCGTGCATGAACATCACCTTGTTCAAAGAACAAAACCAACACAGTGCATGAACTCACAACAAATTACACATCTTACCATGAATTGATTAACGTGGACCCCGACTTAAACAAGTTGAAAAACTTATTCGGGTGTTACCATTTAGTGGTCAATTGTACGTAATATGTACTGTACTGTTTCATATGATGTATTCTCTTCCTTTGCAATCTACTAGTAAAAGTTTCAATCAATCAATCAAAAAACCTGCAAATCAGATGGAAAATTAGAGGGAACATTGTTTGGGGGTATCCATAATACGCCGATAGGGAGAAGTTTTTATTTACTCGATAAGTCGGGTGTGTCTTTACCTCCGTGGCGGAGGCTCCGCCGAACCCCCGAGGCCGACTCACCGAACCCCTAGGGTTCGATCGAACCCAGGTTAAGAACCACTGGACTAGATACACTCCTGTATTTGGTATCATTACAGTGGATGTTAGGTGTGGGGAATTCAAATTGCTAGTCTCTCCCAGATTCTTTTTATGGCAATAAGCTGATGTTTGTATTCAATCACCAGGCAGTATTTGGTATTTTGTGGTTTATTCTCCAAGCTTAGAGGACAAACGTGAGACCAATCTAGTACACCAGCGTTCCCTCGCCCGGTCTAGCTCTGTCTCCCCTCCACCTCCTGTCCCCCCAAGCTCAGCACTGCACTGTGCTCCTTATCTTAGGAATGTTATGGCAGTCTCAACAGCGCTCTGCCTTTCTAATCAAGGACACTCGAATGCAAACACTTTGTACCACACGAGACATTAGCTGATGAAAATATGACTACCGTATTTCCTTGAATTGGCGCCGGGAATATAGTATTCGCCTGCCTAGAATTACAGCCGGGTCAAACTCGTTTCGCAAAATAATTAGCGCATGCTTGGCACTTCCGCCGGGTCAAATATGAGTCATTAAATGACTCCCGCCTCCTGGTGGTAGAGGGCGCTAGTGATCCTTCTTGCGACTACCAGTACTGCATGAGACAGGTACTGCAGAAGAATACAACAAGCAGCAAGCATGAGCAGCAATTGTTTGCTTGCACTTTTAACATGGAGGATTACATATCTAAAATAAAACAGTTTTCTAAACTGGACTTTCAATCGAAGCAGGAGGTACTAATTAAAGGAATATCTCCAGAGACTTTTAAAATTGAAGAAAGATAATAAAGACTGCCTTTGATCAGAAGCAGCTGCACATGGACCCATTTACAAGTAAAGGTAAGATCATAATAACGTTTTTTTTTTATTAAATGTGCTTTTCATGATAAGGTATGTGCCGGAGTGAGAAGAGGTTTTAAAATAATTAGCGCATGCTTGCTCATTCCGCATGGTTTTGGTAACCGCAGGAGTGAGAAGAGGTTTTAAATTAATTAGCGCCCCTGCGGCTATTCAAGGAAATACGGTATAGGAGTTTAGAAAGAAGTAACACTTAAATATGGATATGATTCTAAACTGCTTCCATCAAGATCCACCCATGGCGTTTGTTTACATTGGGAGGCCTTTGAGCTACGTTGTGTAGTGAAGCATGTTCAGCTATTCCTCGTCATCCAGTGATAGTGATACTTGAAAGAAACTTACTTTATTTGTCGCCATGGAGGCGAGGATTAGTGATTTAGAAGTAGCTAAAACACTGCAGACTGCGGATGGACGTTCGCCATGTCTTAAAGCACCTCTTCCTGAGGGTGTTTCAGTGTTATAACTTCACCTTTATCTTTACTTTTTAAGCCAAATTGCGTCCCTTCTCCCTTTTCTGTCTACACACTGTGTCTGCTTGTAAGTACTCTGTGTGTGTGCGCTGCCGAACATGCTCCTCTGCTCGTAAAACCAGCAATGACTAGACGTGACGACGACGGGGAACATGTATTTGAGGTTCCCCCATCCCCTCTATGCTTGTCTTGTTCTGCCCAATGCCCCCTTTCTTCCTTCACCCCTAGGTGCCCTTCTTGTCTGCCTGCTCTGCCAACGCTGCCGTGCTCTCTCAGCCTCTTTTCCGAGGCTCAAGTGAGGACAGAAGCCATTACGGACTGGGAGATTGAGTTACTGCGGTTGTCACACACACACACACACACACACCAACAAACACATCATACATACACACACTTGGTGGGGGACTGATACCGCATTAGGATGAAACGGAGCCAGACAGCTAATAATGACACCCAGCTCCCACTGAGAAGCAGGAGGATAATCCTCTATCCACGTCTAATAGAGAGCTGGACTAGTTGGATGTGCAGAGATGCTGTATCAATGATTTTGCTGTAGGAGTAGACGGCACAGACGACAAGGGAGTCGTATTTAGCGCTATGATTTATTTATATGTATTCAATATATATATATAAATAAGAAATAAGTATTAATAAACAAGGGAATGGAGTGTGTAAACTAATCCAAAAGTTTTGCAAATAAATTAAGAATTAAAAAAACATAATTTTTTTTTTTACATAAATACACTATATTGCCAAGAATCAGGTGTCCTAATCACTTGGCCCGGCCACAGGTGTATAAAATCAAGCACTTAGGCATGGAGACTGTTTCTACAAACATTTTTGAAAGAATGGGCCGCTCTCAGTGATTTCCAGCGTGCAACTGTCATAGGATGCCACCTGTGCAACAAATCCAGTCGGGAAATTTCCTCGCTCCTAAATATTCAAAAGTCAACTGTGGGCTTTATTATAAGAAAAGTGAACAACAGCAACTCAGCCACCAAGTGGTAGGCCACGTAAAGTGACAGAGAGAGGTCAGCATAGTGCAAAGACTTTCTGCACAGTCAGTTGCTACGGTGCTTCATGTGACCTTCCAATTAGCCCACGTACAGTACGCAGAGAGCTTCATGGAATGGGTTTTCCCATGGCCGAGCAGCTGCATCTAAGCCATACGTCACCAAGTCCAATGCAAAGCATGGGATGCAGTGGTGTAAAGCAGTGGTCCCCAACCTTTTTGTAGCTGGGGACCGGTCAACGCTTGAAAATGTGTCCCATGGACCGGGGGAGGAGGGCGGGGGGTGAGAATTTTTTTTTTTTTTTTTTTTTCCATAAAGAAATACAATCATGTGTGCTTACGGACTGTATCCCTGCAGACTGTATTGATCTATATTGATATATAATGTATATATTGTGTTTTTTATGTTGATTTAATTAAAAAAAAAACATTTTTCATTTTTATTTATTTATTTATTTTTTTAATTTCTTGCGCGGCCCGGTACCAATCGGTCCGCGGACCGGTACCGGTGGTTGAGGACCACTGGTGTAAAGGACATCACCACTGGACTCTAGAGCAGTGGAGACACCTTCTCTGGACTGATGAATCACACTTTTCCATCTGGCAATCTGATGGACCAGTCTGGGTTTGGAGGTTGCCAGGAGAACGCTACATTTCGGACCGCATTGTGCCGAGTGTGAAATTTGGTGGAGGAGGAATTATGGTGTGGGGTTGTTTTTCAGGAGTTGGGCTTGGCCCCTTAGTTCCAGTGAAAGGAACTTTGAATGCTCCAGGATACCAAAACATTTTGGACAATTCCATGCTCCCAACCTTGTGGGAACAGTTTGGAACGGGCCCCTTCCTCTTCCAACATGACTGTGCACCAGTGCACAAAGCAAGGTCCATAAAGACATGGATGACAGAGTCTGGTGTGGATGAACTTGACTGGCCTGCACAGAGTCCTGACCTGAACCCGATAGAACACCTTTGGGATGAATTAGAACGGAGACTGAGAGCCAGGCCTTCTCCACCAACATCAGTGTGACCTCACCAATGCGCTTTTGGAAGAATGGTGGAAAATTCCTATAAACACACTTGGCAACCTTGTGGACAGCCTTCCCAGAAGAGTTGAAGCTGTAATAGCTGCAAAAGGTGTTATATTGAAGCCTATGGGTTAGGAATGGGATGGCACTTCAAGTTCATATGTGAGTCAAGGCAGGTGGCCAAATACTTTTGGCAATATAGTGTATCACATCCTTTGCTCAATACTTAGTTGATGCACCTTTGGCAGCTATTACATTCTCAAGTCTTTTTTGAATACGATGCCACAACCTTGGCACACCTATCTTTGGGCAGTTTTGCCCATTCCTCTTTGCAGGATCTCTCAAGCTGCACTTAAAATAACTTTTCACTTAAGCCAAAAGAAATCAGGCATACAAACACGCACAGATTCACTCAAACAAACATAGCAAGACGCCGAAAAACACATCTGCCGGTGGCAATTCTTGTTGCCCCCCGGCTCAAAACCTGCACGTCGGACTTTTTTGTTGTTGTTGTTGTTGTTTTACATTTGTGGCTGTGTGTAGAAGTGGTTGGTTGCATCAACTCTGCTCTTTTAATGTCTTTAATGTCCTTTGTGTTCTTAGATGTTTCTTCTTACACACGTTTATGTGAGCTATGGCTATGAGGTTTGTTTTTTCCCCCCAGCGTTTACCTGTTTCTCACCTTTTTTTGTAAGGGGCGCCGGAAGTTGGCAGAACCGTCAGCGACAACGACTTTTTACTGTCAACCGAGTTTCGTTTTTTAATGATTTCTGCTGGTGGTGTGCCTCCGCATTTTTTCAACGCCAAAAATGTGCATTGGCTCAAAAAAGGTTGAAAAACACTGGTGAGGGTGACGGCACACCAACGAGTCTGGCGATGAAAAGGAGGCAGGGGGAAGAACTACAGGCTATTAATGGAGACTGCCAGATTCATTTTCAGAACAAAACATTTATAAAGAGAACTTGTGAGTGAAATTCCGGGTGATTTAAAGGCCTACTGAAAGCCACTACTAGCGACCACGCAGTCTGATAGTTTATATATCAATGATGAAATCTTAACATTGCAACACATGCCAATACGGCCGGGTTAACTTATAAAGTGACATTTTAAATTTCCCGCGAAACTTCCGGTTGAAAACGTCAATGGTTGAAACGGAAGTATTCGGACACATTGAATCCAATACAAAAAAGCTCTGTTTTCATCGCAAAATTCCACAGAATTCTGGACATATGTGTTGGTGAATATTTTGCAATTTGTTTAATGAACAATGGAGACTGCAAAGAAGAAAGCTGTAGGTGGGATCGGTGTATTAGCGGCTGGCTGCAGCAACACAACCAGGAAGACTTTGAGATGGATAGCAGACGCGCTAGCCGCCGACCTCACCTTGACTTCCTCCGTCTCCGGGCCGCCGACCGCATCTGTGATCGGGTGAAGTTCTTCGTCGCTCCGTCGATCGCTGGAACGCAGGTGAGCACGGGTGTTGATGAGCAGATGAGGGCTGGCGTAGGTGGATAGCTAATGTTTTTAGCATAGCTCCGTGAGGTCCCGTTGCTAAGTTAGCTTCAATGGCGTCGTTAGCAACAGCATTGTTAAGCTTCGCCAGGCTGGAAAGCATTAACCGTAGGGATGTCCGATAATGGCTTTTTGCCGATATCCGATATGCCGATATTGTCCAACTCTTTAATTACCGATACCGATATCAACCGATATATACAGTCGTGGAATTAACACATTATTATGCCTAATTTGGACAACCAGGTATGGTGAAGATAAGGTACTTTTAAAAAAAAAATGAATCAAATAAAATAAGATAAATAAATTAAAAACATTTTCTTGAATAAAAAAGAAAGTAAAACAATATAAAAACAGTTACATAGAAACTAGTAATTAATGAAAATGAGTAAAATTAACTGTTAAAGGTTAGTACTATTAGTGGAGCAGCAGCACGCACAATCATGTGTGCTTACGGACTGTATCCCTTGCAGACTGTATTGATATATATTGATATATAATGTAGGAACCTACCAGAATATTAATAACAGAAAGAAACAACCCTTTTGTGTGAATGAGTGTAAATGGGGGAGGGAGGTTTTTTGGGTTGGTGCACTAATTGTAAGTGTATCTTGTGTTTTTTATGTGGATTTAATAAAAAAAAACAACAACAAAAAAAACGATACTGATAATAAAAAAACCCATACCGATAATTTCCGATATTACATTTTAATGCATTTATCGGCCGATAATATCGGCAGACCGATATTATCGGACATCTCTAATTAACCGTGTAGTTACATGTCCATGGTTTAATAGTATTGTTGATTTTCTGTCTATCCTTCCAGTCAGGGGTTTATTTCTTTTGTTTCTATATGCATTCAAGCCCGATGCTATCACGTTAGCTCCGTAGCTAAAGAGCTTCGCCGATGTATTGTCGTGGAGATAAAAGTCACTGTGAATGTCCATTTCGCGTTCTCGACTCTCATTTTCAAGAGGATATAGTATCCCAGGTGGTTTAAAATACAAATCCGTGATCCACAATAGAAAAAGGACAAAGTGTGGAATCCAATGAGCCAGCTTGTACCTAAGTTACGGTCAGAGCGAAAAAAGATACGTCCTGCACTGCACTCTAGTCCTTCACTATAACGGTCCTCTTCCACAAATCTTTCATCCTGGCTCAAATTAATGGGGTAATCGTCGCTTTCTCGCTGCTGGTGTAAACAATGGGGAAATGTGAGGAGCCTATCAACTGACTACGTCACGCTACTTCCGGTACAGGCAAGGCTTTTTTTAAAGTTGCAAACTTTATCGTCCATGTTCTCTACTAAATCCTTTCAGCAAAAATATGGCAATATCGCGAAATGATCAAGTATGACACATAGAATGGATCTGCTATCCCCGTTTAAATAAAAAAAAATCATTTCAGTAGGCCTCTAAGTGTACTAGGTTCCGTGTGAGTGTGTGGCAGAAGTGGAATGATACTCCTTTATTATCCGTATTTATGCAAGACGACGACCAAGTTATGAGTGAGCTGAAATGACTCAAACCTGCAGATGTCATCAGACCTGTATCTCACCTCAACGTAATCTCATTACTTTTCCAACTCCATTTCGCCCTTCCGGCGCGCATCGACATCAACGCTTCCTCTCGGCTGAGCCTTTTCCGTGGCACCGCGTGTCCCCTCGTGGCCTCGTTTGAGTTCCCCCCCAACTCCCATCTTCTCCTCCCGATGCTCTTCTCCACCCTGAGCTAATCTACTGTGAGTGACAGTCAGAGAGTGCGGGAGTGACGAGCAACTAAGCGAGCGCAAAGGAGTGACAGGGGAGCAAGGGAAAGCCTCGGCTCCCTCGAGTGAAAAGGGAGCGGGAGTGACAGGCGTGGTGTGGCACGGATTCACGTTTAGGAGACGGTCGTAGGAGCAGATCGGGAAATGGTTCGAGAGAATGAGGGAGTGTATGAAGGAGCAGCAGATGAAGGTTACCAAACTTGCAATATCTACTTCCAGCTGCTTCTTCGTCAAACACACCATCAGCAGCTTTTTAATACTTTTCATGGAAAAATGTTTGCCATTTAGATGTTATTTTAAAATGATTGGCTGGAAGTAGACTAAGTTTGCTTCAGTATGGAGCAGACTAGTGTTGTAACGATATCAATATTTTGGTACCGGTACTAAAATGATTTCGGTACTTTTCGGTACTTTTCTAAATAAAGGAGACCACAAAAAAATGGCATTATTGGCTTTATTTTGACAACAAATGTTAGGGTACATTAAACATATGTTTGTTTTTGCAGTCAAGTCCGGTTTTTGCAGGACCGGTACGTTTCAGAGGCAGTATAGTACCGAAAATGATTAATTAGTATCGCGGTACTATACTAATACTGGTATACCGTACAACCCTAGAGCAGACTAGTAGTTGTACAAACGCCGTTTCCATATGAGTTGGGAAATTGTGTTAGATGTAAATATAAACGGAATACAATGATTTTCAAGCCATATTCAGTTGAATATGCTACAAAGACAACATATTTGATGTTCAAACTCATAAACTTGATTTATTTTTTTGCTAACAATAATTAACTTAAAATTTCATGGCTGCAACACGTGACAAAGTAGTTGGGAAAGGGCATGTTCACCCCTGTGTTACATGGCCTTTCCTTTTAACAATACTCAATAAACGATTGGGAACTGAGTAAACTAATTGTTGAAGCTTTGGAAAGTGGAATTCTTTCCCATTCTTGTTTTATGTACAGCTTCAGTCGTTCAACAGTCCGCTGTTGTATTTTACGCTTCATAATGCGCCACACATTTTCCATGGGAGACAGGTCTGGACTGCAGGCGGGCCAGGAAAGTACCCGCACTCTTTTTTTATGAAGCCATGCTGTTGTAACACGTGGCTTGGCATTGTCTTGCTGAAATAAGCAGGGGCGTCCATGAAAAAGACGGCGCTTAGATGGCAGCATATGTTGCTCCAAAAGCTGTATGTACCTTTCAGCATTAATGGTGCCTTCACAGATGTGTAAGTTACCCATGTCTTGGGCACTAATACACCCCCATACCATCACACATGCTGGCTTTTCCACTTTGCGTTGATAACAGTCTGGATGGTTCGCTTCCCCTTTGGTCCGGATGACACGATGTCGAATATTTCCAAAAACAATTTGAAATGTGGACTCGTCAGACCACAGAACACTTTTCCACTTTGCATGAGTCCATCTTAGATGATCTCGGGCACAGAGAAGCCGGCGGCGTTTCTGGGTGTTGTTGATAAATGGCTTTCGCTTTGCATAGTAGAGCTTTAACTTGCACTTACGGATGTAGCGACCAACTGTATTTAGTGACAGTGGTTTTCTGAAGTGTTCCTGAGCCCATGTGGTGATATCCTTTAGAGCAGGGGTCACCAACGCGGTGCCCGTGGGCACCAGGTAGCCCGTAAGGACCAGATGAGTAGCCCGCCGGCTTGTTCTAAAAATAGCTCAAATAGCAGCACTTACCAGTGAGCTGCCTCTATTTTTTAAATTTTGTGTATTTACCAGCAAGCTGGTCTCGCTTTGCCCGACATTTTTAATTCTAAGAGAGACAAAACTCAAATAGAATTCGAAAATCCAAGAAAATATTTTAAAGACTTGGTCTTCACTTGTTTGAATAAATTCATAAATTGTTTTACTTTGCCTCTTATAACTTTCAGAAAGACAATTTTAGAGACAAAATACAACCTTAAAAATGATTTTAGGATTTTTAAACACATATACCTTTTTACCTTTTAAATTCCTTCCTCTTCTTTCCTGACAATTTAAATCAATGTTCAAGTAAATTTATTGTTTTTATTGTAAAGAATAATAAATACATTTTAATTTAATTCTTCATTTTAGCTTCTGTTTTTTCGACGAAGAATATTTGTGAAATATTTCTTCAAACTTATTATGATTAAAATTCAAAAAAATTATTCTGGCAAATCTAGAAAATCTGTAGAATCAAATTTAAATCTTATTTCAAAGTCTTTTGAATTTCTTTTAAAAGTTTTGTTCTGGAAAATCTAGAAGAAATAATGATTTGTCTTTGTTAGAAATATAGCTTGGTCCAATTTGTTATATATTCTAACAAAGTGTAGATTGGATTTTAACCTATTTAATCAAAATTCTAAAATTATCTTAATCAGGAAAAATTACTAATGATGTTCCATAAATTCTTTTTATAAGTTTTTCTCTTCTTTTTTTCGGTTGAATTTTGCATTTTAAAGAGTCGAAATTGAAGATAAACTATGTTTCGAAATTTAATTGTCATTTTGTTCGTGTTTTCTCCTCTTTTAAACCGTTCAATTAAGTGTAAATATCATTAATTGTTAATACTAACATAGAGTTAAAGGTAAATTGAGCAAATTGGCTATTTCTGGCAATTTATTGAAGTGTGTATCAAACTGGTAGCCCTTCGCATTAATCACTACCCAAGAAGTAGCTCTTGCTTTCAAAAAGGTTGGTGACCCCTGGTGTAGAGATTGATGTCGCTTTTTGATACAGTGCCGTCTGAGGGATGGAAGGTCACGGGCATTCAATGTTGGTTTCCGGCCTTGCCGCTTACGTGGAGTGATTTCTCCGGATTCTCTGAACCTTTTGATGATATTACGGAGCGTAGATGTTAAAATCCCTCAATTCCTTGCAATATCTGGTTGAGAAAGGTTTTTCTTAAACTGTTCAACAATTTGCTCACGCATTTGTTGACAAAGTGGTGACCCTCGCCCCATCCTTGTTTGTGAAAGACTGAGCATTTTTTGGGAAGTTCTTTTTATACCCAATCATGGCAACCACCTGTTCCCAATTAGCCTGCACACCTGTGGGATGTTCCAAATAAGTGTTTGATGAGCATTCCTCAACTTTATCGGTATTTATTGCCACCTTTCCCAACTTCTTTGTCACGTGTTGCTGGCATCAAATTCTAAAGTTAATGATTATTTACACAGAAAAAAAAATGTTTATCAGTTTGAACATCAAATATGTTGTCTTTGTAGCATATTCAACTGAATATGGGTCGAAAATGATTTGCAAATCATTGTATTCCGTTTATATTTACATCTAACACCATTTCCCAACTCATATGGAAACGGGGTTTGTACGCTCGTATTGCTTTGACAATGTTCTTGATGATTTTTTAAATTTTTTTTTAAATGCTTCTACTGAAAGTGCCACTCCTTGTCACACAGTCCCAAAGAGTCCTCAACCAAAAGGCCAAAAAACCCCCACATGAAAACAAGAGGGAAACATCAGGAACACAAAAGGATGACAGAAGAGCACAGAGCTCCTGCCACCAGCAGCCACTTGGAAATAAAATAAATATATATATATACTGTATGTGCAAATCAATATGCCAGTAAATTACCAAGTAGAAGTGAGTGATTGGGTAGGACAGGAAGAGGGACAGTAAATAAATGTATGATGTTTTAGACCCTCCCCCATGCACGACCCCTCTATATCCACCCAGCTCATCCCTCATTCCTCCCCATTACGCTCTCCTTCCCCACTTCTTGCCCCTCATGTTTCCCGTAATAGAACGTAGAAGAATTCGTCCAGGAGATGATGGACTACTTGATAGCGGGCCAATCCTCAATCAACACTTTTTACCCTGAAAGAAATGACATGCCTCAAATTGACCAGAGGACACTTTAATGTCAGGCTCAAATTGGCTGCGAGACGGAGACGGATGAACTGAGTTGTGGTGCATCACGCAGTGTGGAATCACGCAGTGTGGAATCACCAGTGTGGAATCACCAGTGTGGAATCACCAGTGTGGAATCACCAGTGTGGAATCACGCAGTGTGGAATCACCAGTGTGGAATCACGCAGAGTGGAATCACCAGTGTGGAATCACCAGTGTGGAATCACCAGTGTGGAATCACCAGTGTGGAATCACCAGTGTGGAATCACGCAGTGTGGAATCATGCAGTGTGGAATCACGCAGTGTGGAATCACCAGTGTGGGATCACCAGTGTGGAATCACCAGTGTGGAATCATGCAGTGTGGAATCACGCAGTGTGGAATCACCAGTGTGGGATCACCAGTGTGGAATCACCAGTGTGGAATCACACAGTGTGGAATCACCAGTGTGGAATCACCAGTGTGGAATCACCAGTGTGCGCATTTGCATTTTTTGAAAACGGGTTAATTTTTAAGACATAACTCCAGATGCACTTTTGCAAAAAGATGTGAAGCCAGTTCAGGCCGACGGGGCTGGAATGTAAGCTACAGCCAGGAAAAACACAAACAAACCGGAGATACTTGCAGTGTGTATATTGTACATATTACATATTGTTATGAAGGTGTCTGTTACTACATTATATATATATACTTGCAGTGTGTATATTGTACATATTACATATTGTTATGAAGGTGTCTGTTACTACATTATATATATACTTGCAGTGTGTATATTGTACATATTACATATTGTTATGAAGGTGTCTGTTACTACATTATATATATACTTGCAGTGTGTATATTGTACATATTACATATTGTTATGAAGGTGTCTGTTACTACATTATATATATACTTGCAGTGTGTATATTGTACATATTACATATTGTTATGAAGGTGTCTGTTACTACATTATATATATACTTGCAGTGTGTATATTGTACATATTACATATTGTTATGAAGGTGTCTGTTACTACATTATATATATACTTGCAGTGTGTATATTGTACATATTACATCTTGTTATGAAGGTGTCTGTTACTACATTATATATATACTTGCAGTGTGTATATTGTACATATTATATATTGTTATGAAGGTGTCTGTTACTACATTATATATATACTTGCAGTGTGTATATTGTACATATTACATATTGTTATGAAGGTGTCTGTTACTACATTATATATATACTTGCAGTGTGTATATTGTACATATTATATATTGTTATGAAGGTGTCTGTTACTACATTATATATATACTTGCAGTGTGTATATTGTACATATTACATATTGTTATGAAGGTGTCTGTTACTACATTATATATATACTTGCAGTGTGTATATTGTACATATTATATATTGTTATGAAGGTGTCTGTTACTACATTATATATATACTTGCAGTGTGTATATTGTACATATTACATCTTGTTATGAAGGTGTCTGTTACTACATTATATATATACTTGTAGTGTGTATATTGTACATATTACATATTGTTATGAAGGTGTCTGTTACTACATTATATATATATATATATATATATACTTGCAGTGTGTATATTGTACATATTACATATTGTTATGAAGGTGTCTGTTACTACATTATATATATATACTTGCAGTGTGTATATTGTACATATTACATATTGTTATGAAGGTGTCTGTTACTACATTATATACATACTTGCAGTGTGTGTATTGTACATATTACATCTTGTTATGAAGGTGTCTGTTACTACATTATATATATACTTGCAGTGTGTGTATTGTACATATTACATATTGTTATGAAGGTGTCTGTTACTACATTATATATATACTTGCAGTGTGTGTATTGTACATATTACATCTTGTTATGAAGGTGTCTGTTACTACATTATATATATAATTGCAGTGTGTATATTGTACATATTACATATTGTTATGAAGGTGTCTGTTACTACATTATATATATATACTTGCAGTGTGTATATTGTACATATTACATCTTGTTATGAAGGTATCTGTTACTACATTATATATATATACTTGCAGTGTGTATATTGTACATATTACATCTTGTTATGAAGGTGTCTGTTACTACATTATATATATATATACTTGCAGTGTGTATATTGTACATATTACATATTGTTATGAAGGTGTCTGTTACTACATTATATATATATACTTGCAGTGTGTATATTGTACATATTACATATTGTTATGAAGGTGTCTGTTACTACATTATATATATATACTTGCAGTGTGTATATTGTACATATTACATATTGTTATGAAGGTGTCTGTTACTACATTATATATATATACTTGCAGTGTGTATATTGTACATATTACATATTGTTATGAAGGTGTCTGTTACTACATTATATATATACTTGCAGTGTGTATATTGTACATATTACATATTGTTATGAAGGTGTCTGTTACTACATTATACATATACTGTGTAAAATAATGTGCATTGACACCAACTATTTGTCTCGCTCTTTCTCTACAGGTCAAAGATGAGGATGGCTTTCTCTCTTCCCCCTACCTGACCCTCACTCCTTGTCCATACATCACTCCCCCATCCCCCATCCCCCCTCAGCCACTTCCTATTCCAGTTGCTATTCCCATGTTTCTTAATCTCCCTTCCCCGCCCGCCAATAATTCCTCACTTCTTTCCTTCTCTCTCTCTCTCTCTCTCTCTCTCTCTCTCTCTCTCTCTCTCTCTCTCTCTCTCTCTCTCTCTCTCTCTCTCTCTCTCTCTGGCAGCATCACCGCCGTCCTCCTGCAGGCTTTCTTCATATCCTGCCATTTTTTTTCTGTTGATCCTCCTCTTCTCCCCCCCCCCCCCCCTTCCATGCCTGTGATCCTGCTGCCTAAACCATCCCCTGTGGACTGCAGCAGCACATGTGCTCACACTGGGATGAGCGTGCGCAGAGGTGTTATAGCACAGTAATTAAGATGGTGCACACACAAATCGCACATAAAAAAACCCCCTGCTTCTCAGTCGGAACCGATCTTTGTCTTCGGTGCGCTTGCCGGAAAGCTTGGTTAAGTAGAAAATAAGAAGGACTTCATTGGTCGCAGGTGGACTATTCCCGACGTTGTTGCGTCTGACCAGTCTTCCTCTCAGGGAATTAAAGTCACTGGTCAATCCCAAATTCTTTCAGATGACATATATGCTGAGTAAGAAGGACCATCAAGACAGAATAGGAATATTATCAAGTTTTACTAAAGCTTTAGGAGACCAGTCCTCCAGTCCGTTAATAGCGGCATCTAGAAGTGGTCTGAAAATCAAACGCACATAAAAAAAACTGCTTCTCAGTCGGCACCGCTCTTTGTCTTCGGTGCGCTTGCCGGAAAGTTCGGTTAAGTAGAAAATAAGAAGGACTTCATTGGTCGCAGGTGGACTATTCCCGACGTTGTTGCGTCTGACCAGTCTTCCTCTCAGGGAATTAAAGTCACTGATCAATCTCAAGTTCTTTCAGATGACATATATGCTGAGTAAGAAGGACCATCAAGACAGAATAGGAATATTATCAAGTTTTACTAAAGCTTTAGGAGACCAGTCCTACAGTCCGTTAATAGCGGCATCTAGAAGTGGTCTGAAAATCAAACGCACATAAAAAAAAACTGCTTCTCAGTCGGAACCGATCTTTGTCTTCGGTTTGCTTGTCGGAAAGTTTGGTTAAGTAGAAAATAAGAAGGACTGTAAAGCTTTCTGAGGGCAATTCATCAGTCGCAGGTGGACTATTCCCGACGTTGCATGCCTTTTGGCCGTGGAGACCAGCTGCTGGGTCTTGTTGCGTCTGACCAGTCTTCCTCTCAGGGAATACAAGTCACCGGTCAATCCCAAATTCTTTCAGATGACATATATGCTGAGTAAGAAGGACCATCAAGAAAGAATAGGAATATTATCAAGTTTTACTAAAGCTTTAGGAGACCAGTCCTACAGTCCGTTAACAGCGGCATCTAGAAGCGGTCTGAAAATCAAACGCACATAAAAAAAAACTGCTTCTCAGTCGGCACCGCTCTTTGTCTTCGGTTCGCTTGTCGGAAAGTTCGGTTAAGTAGAAAATAAGAAGGACTGCAAAGCTTTCTGAGGGCAATTCATCAGTCGCAGGTGGACTATTCCCGACGTTGCATGCCTTTTGGCCGTGGAGACCAGCTGCTGGGTCTTGTTGCGTCTGACCAGTCTTCCTCTCAGGGAATACAAGTCACTGGTCCATCCCAAATTCTTTCAGATGACATATATGCTGAGTAAGAAGGACCATCAAGACAGAATAGGAATATTATCAAGTTTTACTAAAGCTTTAGGAGACCAGTCCTACGGTCCATTAATAGCGGCATCTAGAAGCGGTCTGAAAATCAAACGGGAAGAGACAACTTATTGAATACGAAAACAGCCCCCACCCTGCCCAGAAAGGAATACAGCCTCTTTGTTCTAATACTGATAAGATAAAAAAGGGAGTATGTCGTACTCCCACATTCCAAAGCCTTCAAGTGGACTATTCCCGACGTTGCATGCCTTTTGGCCGTGGAGACCAGCTGCTGGGTCTTGTTGCGTCTGACCAGTCTTCCTCTCAGGGAATACAAGTCACTGGTCCATCCCAAATTCTTTCAGATGACATATATGTTGAGTAAGAAGGACCATCAAGACAGAATAGGAATATTATCAAGTTTTCCTAAAGCTTTAGGAGACCAGTCCTACAGTTCGTTAATAGCAGCATCTAGAAGTGGTCTGAAAATCAAACGCACATAAAAAAAAAACTGCTTCTCAGTCGGCACCGCTCTTTGTCTTCGGTTCGCTTGTCGGAAAGTTTGGTTAAGTAGAAAATAAGAAGGACTGCAAAGCTTTCTGAGGGCAATTCATCAGTCGCAGGTGGACTATTCCCGACGTTGCATGCCTTTTGGCCGTGGAGACCAGCTGCTGGGTCTTGTTACGTCTGACCAGTCTTCCTCTCAGGGAATTAAAGTTACTGGTCAATCCCAAATTCTTTCAGATGACATATATGTTGAGTAAGGACCATCAAGACAGAATAGGAATATTATCAAGTTTTACTAAAGCTTTAGGAGACCAGGTCCTACGGTCCATTAATAGCGGCATCTAGAAGCGGTCTGAAAATCAAACGCACATAAAAAAAACTGCTTCTCAGTCGGCACCGCTCTTTGTCTTCGGTTCGCTTGTCGGAAAGTTCGGTTAAGTAGAAAATAAGAAGGACTTCATTGGTCGCAGGTGGACTATTCCCGACGTTGTTGCGTCTGACCAGTCTTCCTCTCAGGGAATACAAGTCACTGGTCCATCCCAAATTCTTTCAGATGACCTATATGCTGAGTAAGAAGGACCATCAAGACAGAATAGGAATATTATCAAGTTTTACTAAAGCTTTAGGAGACCAGTCCTACAGTCCGTTAAGAGCGGCATCTAGAATCGGTCTGAAAATCAAACGGGAAGAGACAACTTATTGAATACAAAAACAGCCCCCACCCTGCCCAGAAAGGAATACAGCCTCTTTGTTCTAATACTGATAAGGTAAAAAGTATGTCGTACTCCCACATTCCAAAGCCTTCAAGGTAAAGCACAGAGTTTAAGATACAAGAACAAAGTGTACACGTGGGAAAATATTAGCTGCTTTAAACAGGACTATGAATAAAAAAAGAACTCTTAAAAATATATGCATTCTCCATAGTCTCTGCCACACCAGAGTCCGTTTGGAGAGACTATAGCATTTCAAAATAAAACAGGAAGTGACAAGGCAATGAATTACCATGAATTAATTAACGTGGACCCCGACTTCAACAAGTTGAAAAACTCATTGGGGTGTTACCATTTAGTGGTCAATTGTACGGAATATGTACTGTACTGTGCAATCTACTAATAAAAGTCTCTGAAACCAGACGAAACCCAGACAGGACTTCACTCAGGTGTGACAATTAATCTACAAAAAAAAAAAAAAAAGGTTCAAGATGTTCACAATTGTTCTTCTTTATACTTTGTGACAACTTGTAGTTTAAACAGTCAATTAAAGTGACTCATATTGCTGCTCTGTTTCATTTAAACTTACTTAATCCAGTCCATCATTTAATTACCAGCGACGTTTCAGGGATTTTGAGTCATTCCGCACCACAGATGAGTTACTTCAGGGAGAATTTTGAATCAGATGAATAATGATGATGATGGACGGACACGTTCATTTTGGCAGCCCTAGTAAAAAGAGGGAGGGAGGAGCGAGGGTGTGTTTGTGAGGGTAAAGCAAAATGTGGGACAACACTGTTGATGATGATACACTCACACAGGGAGGAGAGTCAGCAAGATAGACCTGCGCTCATTTTCTGTCCATAAAGTGTGTGTGTGTGTGTGTGTTCTTGTATTTCTACCCTTCTTGAGACATGAAGAAGGAGAAGTAGCTTCCATATGAGGAGGTGTGAACAAGTAAGGACAAAATAATGGTCTCAATATGGAAAACCATCGCATCTAATAGAGAATGTCGTTTCTGTCGGTTTTAAAAGTGCTCCCCCTCCGGCCAACATATGAAATAACAAGTGTGTGTAAGACAGGGGTCACCAACCTTTTTGAAAGCAAGAGATACTTCTTGGGTAGTGATTAATGCGAAGGGCTACCAGTTTGATACACACTTCAATAAATTGCCAGAAATAGCCAATTTGCTCAATTTACCTTTATCTCTATGTTATTATTAATAATTAATGATATTTACACTTAATTGAACGGTTTAAAAGAGGAGAAAACACGAAAAAATTGACAATTAAATTTTGAAACATAGTTTATCTTCAATTTCGACTCTTTAAAATTCAAAATTCAACCGAAAAAAAGAAGAGAAAAACTAGCTAATTCGAATCTTTTTGAAAAAATAAAAAAAAATTTATGGAACATCATTAGTAATTTTTCCTGATTAAGATTACTTTTAGAATTTTGATGACATGTTTTAAATAGGTTAAAATCCAATCTACACTTTGTTAGAATATATAACAAATTGGACCAAGCTATATTTCTAACAAAGACAAATCATTATTTCTTCTAGATTTTCCAGAACAAAAATTTTAAAAATAAATTCAAAAGACTTTGAAATAAGATTTAAATTTGATTCTACAGATTTTCTAGATTTGCCAGAATATTTTTTTTTGAATTTTAATCATAATAAGTTTGAAGAAATATTTCACAAATATTCTTCGTCGAAAAAACAGAAGCTAAAATGAAGAATTAAATCAAAATGTATTTATTATTCTTTACAATAAAAACAAAAAAAATTACTTGAACATTGATTTAAATTTTCAGGAAGGAATTTAAAAGGTAAAAAGGTATATGTGTTTAAAAATCCTAAAATCATTTTTAAGGTTGTATTTTTTCTCTAAAATTGTCTTTCTGAAAGTTATAAGAAGCAAAGTAAAAAAAATAATGAATTTATTTAAACAAGTGAAGACCAAGTCTTATAATATTTTCTTGCATTTTCAAATTCTATTTGAGTTTTGTCTCTCTTAGAATTAATAATGTCGGGCAAAGCGAGACCAGCTTGCTAGTAAATAAATAAAATTTAAAAAATAGAGGCAGCTCACTGTTAAGTGCTGCTATTTGAGCTATTTTTACAACAGGCCAGCGGGCTACTCATCTGGTCCTTACGGGCTACCTGGTGCCCGCGCATTGGTGACCCCTGGTGTAAGATATTGAAATGCGCCCCCTTTGGCCAAAATTAATAAAAAATACATATGTATATAGAGACATACTTGAAGTAAATAATGAAGATTGAAAACCAATTACAAATAAAAAAATTGTCACATCTGGGTGAAGTCTTGTCTGGGTTTCGTCTGGTTTCATGTTGTCTTGTCATTTCCTGGTTTATTTTGAAAGGTTAACTCTCCCTCTCGTTTCAGGTCACTTGCCCTTCCTCCAGTTTTACTGGTCTGAAGTCTCTCCTGATTGCCTGATTGTGTCCACCTGTGTCACCCACCCTCATGTGTATAAATGGCTCGTCTTCCTTCCGTCCTGTGCTAGAGTGTTTTCGTATCTTTTGTGCGAACCGCCAGCGTTCCATGTCCACAGCCATTGCTACGTTATTCCTACCCTTTTTGTCAGGTAAGATTAGTTGTTTAGCATTGCCTCTCTTGGAGCGCTTTTTGTTATATTTTGCATATTGTTCTCTTTGCAACCTTTTTCAAGTGTGTAAAAATTCAAAGTGCTCCTCCTCTGGCCAACATATGAAATAACAAGTGTGTGTGTGTAAACATTTGAAGTGCACCTCCTCTGGCCAACATATGAAATAACAAGTGTGTGTAAAAATTTGAAGTCCTCCTCCTCCTCTGGTCAACATATGTAATAACAACTGTGTGTAAACATTTGAAGTGCCCTCCTCTGGCCAACATATGAAATAACAAGTGTGCGTAAAAACTTGAAGTGCTCCCCCTCTGGCCAACATATGAAATAACAAGTGTGTAAAAATTCAAAGTGCTCCTCCTCTGGCCAACATATGAAATAACAAGTGTGTGTAAAAATTCGAAGTCCTCTTCCTCCTCTCAACATATGTAATAACAAGTGTGTGTAAACATTTGAAGTGCGCCCCCCCAGCCAACATATGAAATAACAAGTGTGTGTAAAAATTCGAATTCCTCCTCCTCTGGTCAACATATGTAATAATAAGTGTGTGTAAACATTTGAAGTGAACCCCCTCTGGCCAACATATGAAATGACAAATGTGTGTAAAATTTCGAAGTGCTCCCCATCTGGTCAACATATGTAATAACAAGTGTGTGTAAACATTTGAAGTGCACCCTCAGGCCAACATATGAAATAACAAGTATGTGTAAAAAATTGAAGTGCCCCCCTCTGGCCAACATACGAAATAACAAGTGTGTGTAAAAATTTGAAGGGCGCCCTCTGGCCAACATACGAAATAACAAGTGTGTGTAAAAAATTGAAGTGCTCCCTCTGGCCAACATATGAAATAACAAGTGTGTGTAAAAATTCAAAGTCCTCCTCCTCCTCTCAACATATGTAATAAGTGTGTGTAAAGATTTGAAGTGCACCCCTCTGGCCAACATATGAAATAAGTGTGTACAAATTCAAAGTGCTCCTCCTCTGGCCAACATATGAAATAACAAGTGTGTGTAAAAATTCGAAGTCCTCCTCCTCCTCTCGACATATGTAATAACAAGTGTGTGTAAAAATTCGAAGTGCACCCCTTTGGCCAACATATGAAATAACAAGTGTGTGTGTGTAAACATTTGAAGTGCACCTCCTCTGGCCAACATATGAAATAACAAGTGTGTTTAAAAATTTGAAGTGCACCCCCTCTGGCCAACGTATGAAATAACAAGTGTGTGTAAAAATTTGAAGTCCTCCTCCTCCTCTAAACATATGTAATAACAAGTGTGTGTAAACATTTAAAGTGCACCCCTATGGCCAACATATGAAATAACAAGTGTGTAAAAATTCAAAGTGCTCCTCCTCTGGTCAACATGTGTAATAACAAGTGTGTGTACACATTTGAAGTGCACCCCTCTGGCCAACATATGAAATAACAAGTGTGTGTAAAAATTTGAAGTCCTCCTCCTCCTCTGGTCAACATACGTAATAACAAGTGTGTGTAAACATTTGAAGTGCCCTCCCTCTGGCCAACATATGAAATAACAAGTGGGTGTAAAAATTCAAAGTGCTCCCCCACTGGCCAACATATGAAATAACAAGTGTGTGTAAACATTTGAAGTGCCCTCCCTCTGGCCAACATATGAAATAACAAGTGTGTGTAAAAATTTGAAGTGCACACCTCTGTCCAACATACGAAATAACAAGTGTGTGTAAAAATTTGAAGTGCTCCTCTTCTGGTCAACATATGAAATAACAAGTGTGTGTAAAAATTCGAAGTGCTCCCCCTCTGGCCAACATATGAAATAACAAGTGTGTGTAAAAATTCGAAGTGCTCCCCCTCTGGCCAACATATGAAATAACAAGTGTGTGTAAAAATTCAAAGTCCTCCTCCTCCTCTCAACATATGTAATAAGTAGAGATGTCCGATAATATCGGCCGGCCGATATTATCGGCCGATAAATGCTTTAAAATGTAATATCGGAAATTATCGGTATCGTTTTTTTAAATTATCGGTATCGGTTTTTTTTTTGTTGTTTTTTTATTAAATCAACATAAAAAACACAAGATACACTTACAATTAGTGCACCAACCCAAAAAACCTCCCTCCCCCATTTACACTCATTCACACAAAAGGGTTGTTTCCTTCTGTTATTAATATTCTGCTTCCTACATTATATATCAATATATATCAATACAGTCTGCAAGGGATACAGTCCGTAAGCACACATGATTGTGCGTGCTGCTGGTCCACTAATAGTACTAACCTTTAACAGTTAATTTGACTAATTTTCAGTAATTACTAGTTTCTATGTAACTGATTTTATATTGTTTTACTTTCTTTTTTATTCAAGAAAACGTTTTTAATTTATTTATCTTATTTTATTTTATTAATTAAAAAAAAAAGGACCTTATCTTCACCAGACTTGGTTGTCCAAATTAGGCATAATAATGTGTTAATTCCACAACTGTATATATCAGTATCGGTATCGGTTGATATCGGTATCGGTAATTAAAGAGTTGGACAATATCGGAATATCGGATATCGGCAAAAAGCCATTATCGGACATCCCTAGTAATAAGTGTGTGTAAACATTTGAAGTGCACCCCTCTAGCCAACATATGAAATAACAAGTGTGTGTAAAAATTCGAAGTCCTCCACCTCCTCTCAACAAATGTAATAACAAGTGTGTGTAAACATTTGAAGTGCGCCCTTCTGGCCAACATATGAAATAACAAATGTGTGTAAAATTTCAAAGTGCTCCCCATCTGGTCAACATATGTAATAACAAGTGTTTGTAAACATTTGAAGTGCACCCTCAGGCCAACATACGAAATAACAAGTGTGTGTAAAAATTCGAAGTGCTCCCCCTCTGGTCAACATATGTAATAACAAGTGTGTGTAAAAATTCGAAGTCCTCCACCTCCTCTCAACATATGTAATAACAAGTGTGTGTAAAAATTTGAAGTGCGCCCTCTGGCCAACATATGAAATAACAAGTGTGTTTAAAAATTTGAAGTGCACCCCCTCTGGCCAACGTATGAAATAACAAGTGTGTGTAAAAATTTGAAGTGCGCCCTCTGGCCAACATATGAAATAACAAGTGTGTTTAAAAATTTGAAGTGCACCCCCTCTGGCCAACGTATGAAATAACAAGTGTGTCTAAAAATTCGAAGTCCTGCTCCTCCTCTACACATATGTAATAACAAGTGTGTGTAAACATTTGAAGTGCACCCCTCTGGCCAACATATGAAATAACAAGTGTGTGTAAAAACTTGAAGTGCTCCCCCTCTGGCCAACGTATGAAATTAGTGTGTGTAAAAATTCGAAGTCCTGCTCCTCCTCTAAACATATGTAATAACAAGTGTGTGTAAACATTTGAAGTGCACCCCTCTGGCCAACATATGAAATAACAAGTGTGTGTAAAAATTCGAAGTCCTCCTCCTCTGGTCAACATATGTAATAATAAGTGTGTGTAAACATTTGAAGTGAACCCCCTCTGGCCAACATATGAAATAACAAGTGTGTGTAAACATTTGAAGTGCACCCCCTATGGCCAACATATGAAATAACAAGTTTAAATTTCTTTGGCGAAAATGAATTAAAATAAATAGATAAATATGTATGTATGTATATATATATATATATATATATATATTAATATTGGAAATACACATCTTTATATATCTATAAAGGGCGGTCCTAAAGAAGTAGGCATTTTTTGGAGGTCTCAAGAAGGTAACAAATACAAGAATGTGTGTGTGTGTGTGTGTGTGTAGAGAGAGAGAGTAGGGGGAGGAGTGTGAGCGAGCGAGAGGGAGGAGTGTGTGAGACATTGTCATCCATTCCTGTTGGAGAACAGCAGAGCGCGACAGTGCAAGCATCGCCAAGTGACGGGATATACAAACGCTTGGACGTGAGCGGGACCAAACCTGGAAAAGGAATATAGAGTGAAGAAGATCTGCAAAGGAGGAGGAATGGAATGACAAAACAAAACCAAAACCAAAAGCATCGTGTTGCTTTCGGGGCTCTCCTCCGTCTCACCACTTCTGTTTGGAGCATCCCACAGTGAAAACACATATATGTGATATATATATACAACTCCTATACATATATATCAAATTATGCCTGTTTTCAAAGAAGCTGCGGCCGGCCAGGGAGAGAATTGAGAGTTTATTTTTTTGGAATATTCAATATTCTGCATATTGCATCATTTCTTTTGTCAATTTTGCTCAGGTAGAAAAAAAAAGAAAGAAAAAAAAAAGCATGATGTGAAACGGACGCAGCCCCCCCCCCCCCCCCAAAAAAAAAGAGGCTTCTTTGAAAACAGGACATGTTGTGATGGCAGCAGTGCCGCATCTCCCATTGGCCTCGTCAACAACAAAGCCGGGGGTCTTTGATTCTGACACAAACTTCAGCCAAAGTGCAAGAGAGAGCGACTCTCTCTTGACCTCACGCTGACATTTGCGTCGTTTCCACAAGGGTGAGGTACGTTTTTTTTTTTGTCAAATAAGACGGAAAGAAAAAGAATAGTTCATGAGTGGGTAATTCCATCCAGCATCACAACATCTCCTCCTCTCTCCTCCCCAAGTAGGGGGTACAGATAAGAGGGGGTTCTGTGGCGGGAGCAGGGGTCAAAGCTGCAAAAAGCCACCGGCCTGAAAGAAAAGGTAAATAGAAGCTTCCGGAGAGTCGTCATCGTCATCGTCGGATTACAGCTGGATGAATACCCGTGGTTTTCTTTTGAAGGAAGAGCCGTGTTCACCTGTGGGTCTGCAAAGGAAAATACTGTGAGGAGATGCCCACCACCAAGATAAAAGAGGGTACCCTCGTGCAGTGATATAGTTTCCCTTTTTGCCGTGGTCTGACCCGCTGGGGGGGTAGCAGCATGTCTCAGGACTGAGGAGCCCTCCCAAGATGGGCGCTCGGCACTCTGTGAATTGCAGAAGAGTCCCCCTGCTTCTTTGGCGTATCGTGTGACTTCCACGGGCTGGACTCTCCTTTATTCGCCCCCGAACTGGAGACGCACACCACGAGGATTCGGATTTTGTTTACAACTGCTGGATTCCCCCGAGGCTTTGTGAAAGGTGACGTTTTTTTCCACATGCTTGGCACATGCAGTCCTGGTTAGAAGTCTACATACACTTGTGAGGGACATCATGTCATGGCTGTCTTTAGTTTCCGGTAATTTCTACAACTCTTATTTACATGCTACACCAGTTTCTCAAACACTTCCTGTGGCCGTTTGAGGGTCAGCGCCGCATGGCTGCTGAAAACACGTTTGTGTTCCCGACTTACCCTGTGGATTCTAAATGAAGAAAAACATGACTTCACAGATGGAAACCAAGTTGATGCTTTTCCAGAAAAGTGTTCAATTAATTTCCCGGATGTACGCGATTCTTTGATGGTGCAACACTCAAGAAATTAGATTTCCTGTCTCCCAATATAATAATGATGAATATTTCCTTCATCCTCCCGCAGGGAGAAAGTGATAACAATGATTATGGTGTATTTCCCCCCTTTTTACATCCCCCTAGTGTCGCCCCTCTTTGAAACTCACCCACTCCAACTATGCAAACACACACAATATATTCATCGTGGGGGAAAAAAGTGAGTCATGCCCCAGTTTAATTAACATCAAACATGTTGAAAACAATAGAACAGATATGACAGTGGGGCAGAAGGATGCACATTTTAGCAACACTTGCCTTGCTATGTTAGCCATCGTGCTAAAATCGCGCTCGCATTTTAAACACCAACATCGTGCTACTGTATGCCAGGGTTGGTAGTCCTTCTACAACTCTTATTTTTTTGTGATAGAGTGATCGGAGCACATACTTGTTGGTCACAAAAAAAACATTCATGAAGTTTGGTTCTTTTATGAATTTATTATGGGTCTACTGAAAATGTGAGCAAATCTGCTGGTCAAAAGTATACATACAGCAATGTTAATATTTGCTTACAAGTTTCACTGCAATAAGGCGTTTTGGTAGCCATCCACAAGCTTCTGCTTGGATTTTTGACCACTCCTCTTGACAAAATTGGTGCAGTTTGGCTAAATGTATTGGTTTTGTGACATGGACTTGTTTCTTCAGCATTGTCCACACATTTAAGTCAGGACTTTGGGAAGGCCATTCTAAAACCTTCCAATTGAAATGCATTTTATTTTGTACGTTTTGATTTGTTTTTTGATTCAGTTTTTTTTTTGTGTGCCTTTTACACTTATTTTACCACAATAGAATGCGTGCTTACTTTTTTTCCTGTAAATTATTACTTTTGAATGCAAAATGGTGACATTTGTCATAATACATTCTGACTTTTATCACGATATTGACAATTTATTTGTTGTTCTTGTAAAATAGTGACATTTTTTAAAGTGATGACTTTTGTCATAATGTTGTCGAGTCAAATTCCGATTATTATTGTAATGTTGCCAAAACGTTAAAGTTTTCTTATAAAAATTGTGACTTTTTTCATAAAAATGCCAAAATTGTAAGCTTTCCCTGTAAAACTGCGACAGTTATTGAGTAAAATTCCAACTTTTATCATAATATCGCACAAATGTTCAGTTTTTTTGTGCAAAATTTTGACTTGCGTTGAGTAAAATTACGACTTTTATTATTATACTGCCAAAATTCTAAGTTTTTCTCGTGAAATTGTGACCTTTTTCTTGTGAAATTCCAACTCATTTTTCACAAAAAACTTTTTTATATTTACATAGTATGTATATATTATTAATGTTGTAAATACAAACATTTATATATATCTAGAAAGGGTGGTCCTAAACAGGTAGGCATTTTTTGGAAACCTTAATTCTAAAAACCTTAATTGTAGGTCTCAAGAAGGTAACATAACACAATAAATTACAATAAAACGTATCTTGATTAAATGCAACAAACCTTACAAGAATTGCTGGTATTCCGACACATGACTTCTTCCCGGAAGTGAAAAGCTAAGATGGCTGTTGTACAGCAAGCAGAGTGCCAACTATCGGAGTACAAAAGAGGCTTAAATCTTCCTGCAAAAAGCGGATACGAGCAAAAAAAAATCAACCAATGCAATGGAATAGAAAAATATTTGTCGAGTGACATCAAGGATTAGGTCGGTCGCATTCCCAGACATATTGAACCATTTGCCTTTTTACATGACAGAACTTGGAAAAGAATGGAGGTCTATAACTTATTTGTGTGTGACCGGGTCAAGGTCATTGGTATCAAGACTCTCCCGATTTTAGGTTGTCCTGAACAATTTGGAGGTAATCCTCCTTTTTCATTGTCCCATTTACTCTCTGTAAAGCACCAGTTCCATTGGCAGCAAAACAGACCCAGAGCATAATACTCATGTTTAGTTATGTTCTGTTGTTTTTGGACTCCTGTAGTTCCTGTTTGTGCACCTCCTGAGTTTGTTTAGTCACCATGGTTACGTATTGCACTCACCTGCCTCTGGTTAGTGTTCGGGACGCTCACCTGTTGCCCGGGCACTAATCAGAGGGCTATTTAGTCTAAGCCCTGGCCTCACTTGATGTGGCGTCAGTTTGTCACGACGAGGGGGTCGTAGCTTACTGCGAAGTTTGTTCTCCCGGGATGCAAACTGACTTCTCCGGACAAGGGTAGCAGGTAGGAATATATTTGTTAATCTATTAATCCTACACAGCAGAAATGACAGGAACCAAAACAAAAGGAAAGCATGCCGTTCACACGAGAAGCTAAGGCAAAACACTTAGGACATGAAACATGAAACTATGGCATGAACAGAGCAGGAAACAACTAAGATTTACGTAGAGGGTTGCGGGAAGCAAACAAATGACGCCACATCGAGTGAGGCCAGGGCATAGACTAAATAGCCCTCTTATTAGTGCCCGGGCAACAGGTGAGCGTCCCGAACACTAACCAGAGGCAGGTGAGAGCAATACGTACCCATGGTGACTAAACAAACTCAGGAGGTGCACAAACAGGAACTAAAGGAGTCCAAAAACAACAGAACATAACTAAACAAAACATGATCCGTGGCGAAGTTGATAGAGTGGCTGTGCCAGCAATCGGAAGGTTCAATCAATCAATCAATCAATCAATGTTTATTTATATAGCCCTAAATCACAAGTGTCTCAAAGGGCTGCACAAGCCACAACGACATCCTCGGTACAGAGCCCATATACGGGCAAGGAAAAACTCTCCCCAGTGGGACGTCGGTGAATGACTATGATAAACCTTGGAGAGGACCGCATATGTGGGTAACCCCCCCCCCCCCTTCTAGGGGGGGCGGGGCAGGGGTTACCCACAACCAGTAACCCCAGTAACCAGGTTGCTGGTTACTGGGGTTCAATCCCCACCTTCTACCATCCTAGTCACGTCCGTTGTGTCCTTGGGCAAGACACTTCATCCTTGCTCCTGATGGCTGCTGGTTAGCGCCTTGCATGGCAGCTCCCGCCATCAGTGTGTGAATGTGTGTGTGAATGGGTGAATGTGGAAATACTGTCAAAGCGCTTTGAGTACCTTGAAGGTAGAAAAGCGCTATACAAGTATAACCCATTTATCATTTATTTATTTATATGATCCGGACCACGGATCATGACAACCACCACCATGCTTGACGGTAGGGATGGCGTTCCTGGGATTAAAGGCCTCACCTTTTCTCCTCCAAATATTGTGGCCAAACAGCTCAATTTTTGTGGAAATGATTGGAAACTCAAGACAGCCATGACATTATGTTCTTTACAAGTGTATGTAAACGTTTGAGCATGACTGTATATATATATATATATATATATATATATATACACATCTATATATGTAATCTTGCTAAGAACAGGTTAGTTTTGTACCACTTTAGAGACGATTGTTCCCAAAACCTTTTGATTGACTTACTGGGTTTACAACCTCAGAGGTTTCATCTTCTACTTTGTGGTAAATTCCGTGTTTATTCAGAAGGGACTCATTCACCCGAATGTTAGAATGACACCAGGATGGGAAATGTATTCATTTCACTCACTTGTCCCACTGCCTTGATGCCTATGTAGTCCTCTGTAACTGGTAATGGTAATCCAGTGGTTGTAAGTGTCCTCTGGGAGACAAGCAATGCCTTTGATTCTTCATGCATGGTGACGCTCTCTTGCTGCATGATCCATTAGAATTCATGAATTGATAATGCAGGTGCAATGAATATTTGTAACTTTTTATTTATTTCTCTTCCCCCCCCCCCCCCCCCCCCAAATCTAGGAGCATTAATGTTGGGTGTGGCTGTAACGATTACACATCGCTGAGGCATCCCAAGCATCCAAGATGTCTTCCAACATGTTGGTCAGCTTCTCAGTGGCCATTTTTCTGGCTTTGACCTCGCTGGGTGGACTAAACCATCAAGTTTTGGCCCAAGCTCCTCCAAATAACCAGACGACTGAGCGATCGGTGTTACCAGAGGCTGCACTGCCAACACCAACTCCAAACAAAGAGGACCAAACAGTCCCAGGTGGGGCCAACCGGTGCTGGGGTTACTACGACGTCATGGGCCAGTGGGACCCGCCCTTCAACTGCAACGCTGGGATCTATAGCTTTTGCTGCGGTTCTTGCTTCTACCGCTTCTGCTGCCAATTCAAAATCCACAGTTTGGATCAGACTTCCTGTTCCAACTATGACACGCCTGTCTGGGCAAACACAGGGCGACCGGAGGACCCTGTCACTGAGGTTCAACCGGAGCCGGACCGCGACCAAACCCATATGATCGTGTATATTATCTGTGGCGTGGTGGCCATCATGGTGCTCATCGGGATTTTCACCAAGCTGGGGTTGGAGAAGAGCCAAGGAGGACAGACGGACATGACCAATTCCAGGTACATTTTTCATTTAATCAATTTCTGATTGTTTCGCATTTGTTTTTTCCAATCAACTTGGGTTCTACGACAAACTAAGGCAATTGCGGTCAAGAGAAGCTAAATGTGGCATCAGTTGGGCTGCTCTGGTGACAATAGTTCTAGAATTCTTACTGCTAGAGAAGGGTCCCCATTGAATACAAATGTGCAAAAGGATCAAATTGCTACAGATCTCAACGTGTGTAATCATGTCATAGTATCTCGTAAAAGTGAGTGCCCTCATTTTCAGGCACACCTAAATAAATATAAGCCGCACCCAACAATTTGTTGGAACAAATTGGGTGGACAAGTCTATAAGCCGCAGGTTTACACATTGAAACATGAAATATTTACACAGGTGCTTGAGTTCATTCACACATTTAAAACATAGTAGTCTACCGGAGGCAGCACGGTGGAAGAAGGGTTAGTGCGTCTGCCTCACAATACGAAGGTCCTGGGTTCGATCCTGCGCTCGGGATCTTTCTGTGTGGAGTTTGCATGTTCTCCCCGTGACTGCGTGGGTTCCCTCCGGGTACTCCGGCTTCCTCCCACCTCCAAAAACATGCACCTGGGGATAGGTTGATTGGCAACACTACATTGGCCCTAGTGTGTGAATGTGAGTGTGAATGTTGTCTGTCTATCTGTGTTGGCCCTGGGATGAGGTGGCGACTTGTCCAGGGTGTACCCTGCCTTCCACCCGAATGCAGCTGAGATAGGCTCCAGCGCCCCCCGCGACCCCGAAGGGAATAAGCGGTAGAAAATGAATGAATGAATGAATAGTCTACCGGAAAAGCGCAGTCTTCGTCCTTCTCCCCCGCCCGTTAATGGTGGTGGATTTACGTTCCGTGCGGCGACCGTTTCCCTTTTATTTGGCCGGTTCTATTGTTCCAGACATCAGACATGGTCTTGATGTCTGGAACCAGCAAGCAGATGGTACTCCTTGAGCTAACTGTCCCCTGGGAGGACAGAATGGAGGAAGCTCAGGAAAGGAAGAGGGCAAAGTACGCAGATCTTGTGGCTGACTGCCGGAGGAACGGGTGGAAGGCCCGCTGCGAGCCTATTGAGGTGGGCTGCAGGGGTTTTGCAGGCAAGTCCTTACACCGGGTCCTGGAGCTCCTTGGGATTTGTGGACTGCACAGGCGAAGAGCCATAAAAAACATATTGGAAGCGTCTGAAAAGGCTTCACGTTGGCTCTGGTTGAGGAGGGGGGACGCGTGGCGTAGTGCGCTACCTGGACACAAGTCGAGGGACTGATCACTCTTGGCTGGGTCGCCCGGGTGAGGGTGTTTGATTGAGACCCGAAACACCCTATGACCCCGGGAGAATCACTGATGATGTGTCCAGGTATAGTACTGGACAGAATTTGTAGACGCAGTCAGGGCGTTGAGGGTATCTGGTTTGGTGGCTGCAGGATTAGGTCTCTGCTTTTTGCAGATGATGTGGTCCTGATGACTTCATCTGGCCAAGATATTCAGCTCTCACTGGATCGGTTCGCAGCCGAGTGTGAAGTGACTGGGATGAGAATCAGCACCTCCAAGTCCTCCGAGTCCATGGTTCTCGCCCGGAAACGGGTGTAGTGCCATCTCCGGGTTGGGGAGGAGATGTTGCCCCAAGTGGAGGAGTTCAAGTACCTCGGAGTCTGGTTCACGAGTGAAGGAAGAGTGGATCGTGAGGTCGACAGGCGGATCGGTGCGGCGTCTTGTATTGATCCGTTGTGGTGAAGAAGGAGCTGAGCTGGAAGGCAAAGCTCTCAATTTACCGGTCGATCTACCTTCCCATCCTCACTTATCGTCATGAGCTTTGGGTTATGACCGAAAGGACAAGATCACGGGTACAAACGGCCCAAATGAGTTTCCTCCGCCGGGTGGCGGGGCTCTCCCTTAGAGATAGGGTGAGAAGATCTGCCATCCGGGGGGAGCTCAAAGTAAAGCCACTGCTCCTCCACATGGAGAGGAGCCAGATGAGGTGGTTCGGGCATCTGGTCAGGATGCCACCCGAACGCCTCCCTAGGGAGGTGTTTCGGGCACGTCCGACCGGTAGGAGGCCACGGGGAAGACCCAGGTCCCGTTGGGTAGACTATGTCTCCCAGCTGGCCTGGGAACGCCTCGGGATCCCCCGGCAGGAGCTGGACGGAGTGGCTGGGTAGAGGGAAGTCTGGGCTTCCCTGCTTAGGCTGCTGCCCCCGCGACCCGACCTTGGATAAGCGGAAGAAGATAGATGGATGGATGGACGTTTCTATTGTCTTCAGCTTTTTAGTTCATATAGAGTGGCTTTATCTTGTGCATTTCATTGTTTTTTTCTCTCTATGACGAGGGTGAGTCCATAACTCGCTAAATGACTAACTGAATGGTTGTCTGAGTTTAATATAATGTGAACTATTTCATTGGTCCGCCGTGACCCGCTCTGCAATTTCAGAGGTCTAATGTGTCGTTCATTTGTGGCATGTGAGGCTTGTGAACCCGTAAAAATCCACGAATTAGCTGCGGCACTGTGTAAAGTGCATGGTTCAGCTGGATATATTCTCAAAGGACAATACTATGAAATAAATAAATAAATCAATCAATCAATGTTTATTTATATAGCCCTAAATCACAAGTGTCTCAAAGGGCTGTACAAGCCACAACGACATCCTCGGTACAGAGCCCACATACGGGCAAGGAAAACTCACCCCAGTGGGATGTCGATGTGAATGACTATGAGAAACCTTGGAGAGGACCGCATATGTGGGTAACCCCCCCCCCCCCCCCCTCTAGGGGAGACCGAAAGCAATGGATGTCGAGTGGGTCTGACATAATATTCTGAAAGTCCAACACATCAGCGAAAGTCCAGTCCATAGTGGGGCCAGCAGGAACCATCCCGAGCGGAAACTTGGATAATAACTTCAATTTAATCAATGGTTGGAAAGCAGTATGACTTTCCTGTTCTCTGAAAATAACGAAACACAAAACCAATAACATCTGAATAGCTGGTACAAAAATCCAAGCTGCAGTTGATCTGCCACACTCGTATCCAGATTCTTACTGAATCTCTTATTTAGCTTGTACAATATTTTTCTGGGAGACACCACGGTGGCACAGTGGTTAGTGCGCGTGACTCACATTAAGAAGGTCCTGGGTTCGGTTGTAGCAATTAAAATAAAAAAAATCACTCATTTTACTTGCACTAGTTGACGTTAGATGGGCGGTCTTAGCTTGGCTAATATATCCAAATACCTCCATATTGTTCTTCACACCATCTTTATTAACCAGTAGAATTGTAGTTTTTATTGTTAGTTTTGAAGTCCATATACCTCCATATTGTACTTCACACCATCTTTATTAACCAGTGGAATTGTAGTTTTTATTGTTAGTTTTGAAGTCCAAATACCTCCATATTGTACTTCACTACCTCTTTATTAACTAGTAGAAATGTAGTTTTTATTGTTAGTTTTGACTTCCAAATACCTCCCTTTTGTACTTCACACCATCTTAATTAACCAGTAGAATTGTAGTTTTTATATTGTTAGTTTTGAAGTCCAAATACCTCCATATTGTACTTCACTACCTCTTTATTAACTAGTAGAAATGTAGTTTTTATTGTTAGTTTTGACTTCCAAATACCTCCCTTTTGTACTTCACACCCTCTTAATTAACCAGTAGAATTGTAGTTTTTATATTGTTAGTTTTGAAGTCCAAATACCTCCATATTGTACTTCACCACCTCTTTATTAACCAGTAGAATTGTAGTTTTTATTGTTAGTTTTAAATTCCAAATAACTTAGTGTGGAGAATGCATACATGTTTAAGAGTTCTTTCTGTACTCATAGTCATGTTTAAAACAGCTAGTGTTTTTCCATTTGTACTCTTTCTATTTTTTTTAATCTTATGTCCGCAAGTAAACTATGTGTGTTACCTTGAAGGCTTGCACTGTAGGAGATGGAATACTCCCTTTTGTTTTATCTGTAGTAGAACAATGAGGTGGACAGGTGGGGGATTTCTTCATGTGCAAGAAGTTGGCTCTTCCATATGAGTGTCAGATCAACTAGAGTAGCCGATATGAATGTATTGGTTAAGCTGATCTCCTAAAGCTTTAGTAAAACTTGGTAATATTCCAATTCTGTCATGGTGGTCCTTCTTACTCAGCATACATGTCATCAAAAGAACTTGGGATTGACCAGTAATTTATATTCCCTGGGAGGAAGAACTGGTTGATGCAACATTAGGTAATATAATTATATTGTTATAATTATATGTATTTGTTCATCATTATAAAACGACTTTAAAAAACCACAGTCCTTTGCTCCAAACCTACTCAAATTCTGCACGTCTATTTGGAACGTGTGCCGTACTTTTGCTTTCTTAGGTGGCTAAAGTCAACACGAGGATCCTGTGCAGCAGTGTTGTGCTGGCATGCAGAAGGTATAGCGCTTTCACATTGACGCCGGATTGATTGCTGTGACACAACTGTGACTCTGCCAATGTTTGGCCTCTGGTGAACGATCCGAATTTTTGGATGGGTGGAGTATCGAGCGGCTCTGCCTGGAGCGGAGCCAACGGTTGATTCTAGTGCAGAGAAGAGCGAGGACAAGCGAGACAGAGTGTGTGTCAGTGTGTTGGCAGCCACCAGCCAGCCTATCGGCGGAGAAGAATGGCACCATCCTTTAAAATACCCTCATTACTGAGGGGGGTGGGGGTCCGATGGAGACGGGCGGGGTTAACACCTGACATCAGCAGTTATTCATCACGTAGCATGATGAAACCTGCCGGCTTTTGATCTATGAATGTGTTGACATAAGCCAGGGATGTCCAAAGTGCGCAGGTCATTTTTTAACGGCCCCAGGGCCCATTTTAAAATACGATTAAAAAAATGAAAAACATAAAAAGTGGTATGAAAGACCAAACAGGTGAAATGTAACAAGAAAATGTTGCAATGTTTACTGTAATAACACAAAGCTGCCATGCAGGCTGTTTCTTTCTTCAATGTCTTTCTTTAAAAAATAATAATGAATCAAAATCAATGTCATTATGAATTATTGACCTATCCAAGGCTCCAATTACGTCACATTAGAATAATGCACTTTGAGATATTTTTTTGGGAAAATGTTGCATACCGTATTTCCTTGAATTGGCGCCGGGAATATAGTATTCGCCTGCCTAGAATTACAGCCGGGTCAAACTCGTTTCGCAAAATAATTGCCGCATGCTTGGCACTTCCGCCGGGTCAAATATGAGTCATTAAATGACTCCCTCCTGGTGGGAGAGGGCGCTAGTGATCCTTCTTGCGACTACCAGTACTGCAGAAGACCGGTGCTGCAGAAGAAGACAACAAGCAGCATGCGTGAGCCGCGATTGTTTGCTTGCACTTTTACCATGGAGGATTACATATCTAAAATAAAACAGTTTTCTAAACTGGACTTTCAATCGAAGCAGCAGGTAATAATTAAAGGAATATCTCCAGAGACTTTTAAAACTGAAGAAAGATAAGGAAGACTGCCTTTGATCAGAAGCAGCTGCAGATGGACATCATTTATAAGTAAAGGTAAGACCATAATAACGTTTTTTTTTTTAAATTAAATGTGCTTTTCATGATAAGGTAAGCGCAGGAGTGAGAAGAGGTTTTAAAATAATTAGCGCAAGCTTGCCCATCCCGCATGCTTTTGGTAAGCGCAGGAGTGAGAAGAGGTTTTAAATTAATTAGCGCCCCTAATTAGGCTGTTTCTTTCTTCAATGTCTTTCTTTAAAAAATAATAATAAATCAAAATCAATGTCATTATGAATTATTGACCTATCCAAGGCTCCAATTACGTCACATTAAATAATGCACTTTGAGATATTTTTTTGGGAAAATGTTGCATACCGTATTTCCTTGAATTGCCGCCGGGAATATAGTATTCGCCTGCCTAGAATTACAGCCGGGTCAAACTCGTTTCGCAAAATAATTGGCGCATGCTTGGCACTTCCGCCGGGTCAAATATGAGTCATTAAATGATTCCCGCCTCCTGGTGGTAGAGGGCGCTAGTGATCCTTCTTGCGACTACCTGTACTGCAGAAGACCGGTGCTGCAGAAGAAGACAACAAGCAGCATGCGTGAGCCGCGATCGTTTGCTTGCACTTTTACCATGGAGGATTACATATCTAAAATAAAACAGTTTTCTAAACTGGACTTTCAATCGAAGCAGCAGGTAATAATTAAAGGAATATCTCCAGAGACTTTTAAAACTGAAGAAAGATAAGGAAGACTGCCTTTGATCAGAAGCAGCTGCAAATGGACATCATTTATAAGTAAAGGTAAGACCATAATAACGTTTTTTTTTAAATTAAATGTGCTTTTCATGATAAGGTAAGCGCAGGAGTGAGAAGAGGTTTTAAAATAATTAGCGCAAGCTTGCCCATCCCGCATGCTTTTGGTAAGCGCAGGAGTGAGAAGAGGTTTTAAATTAATTAGCGCCCCTAATTAGGCTGTTTCTTTCTTCAATGTCTTTCTTTAAAAAATAATAATGAATCAAAATCAATGTCATTATGAATTATTGACCTATCCAAGGCTCCAATTACGTCACATTAAATAATGCACTTTGAGATATTTTATTGGGAAAATGTTGCATACCGTATTTCCTTGAATTGCCGCCGGGAATATAGTATTCGCCTGCCTAGAATTACAGCCGGGTCAAACTCGTTTCGCAAAATAATTGGCGCATGCTTGGCACTTCCGCCGGGTCAAATATGAGTCATTAAATGACTCCCTCCTGGTGGGAGAGGGCGCTAGTGATCCTTCTTGCGACTACCAGTACTGCAGAAGACCGGTGCTGCAGAAGAAGACAACAAGCAGCATGCGTGAGCCGCGATTGTTTGCTTGCACTTTTACCATGGAGGATTACATATCTAAAATAAAACAGTTTTCTAAACTGGACTTTCAATCGAAGCAGCAGGTAATAATTAAAGGAATATCTCCAGAGACTTTTAAAACTGAAGAAAGATAAGGAAGACTGCCTTTGATCAGAAGCAGCTGCAGATGGACATCATTTATAAGTAAAGGTAAGACCATAATAACGTTTTTTTTTTTAATTAAATGTGCTTTTCATGATAAGGTAAGCGCAGGAGTGAGAAGAGGTTTTAAAATAATTAGCGCAAGCTTGCCCATCCCGCATGCTTTTGGTAAGCGCAGGAGTGAGAAGAGGTTTTAAATTAATTAGCGCCCCTAATTAGGCTGTTTCTTTCTTCAATGTCTTTCTTTAAAAAATAATAATAAATCAAAATCAATGTCATTATGAATTATTGACCTATCCAAGGCTCCAATTACGTCACATTAAATAATGCACTTTGAGATATTTTTTTGGGAAAATGTTGCATACCGTATTTCCTTGAATTGCCGCCGGGAATATAGTATTCGCCTGCCTAGAATTACAGCCGGGTCAAACTCGTTTCGCAAAATAATTGGCGCATGCTTGGCACTTCCGCCGGGTCAAATATGAGTCATTAAATGATTCCCGCCTCCTGGTGGTAGAGGGCGCTAGTGATCCTTCTTGCGACTACCTGTACTGCAGAAGACCGGTGCTGCAGAAGAAGACAACAAGCAGCATGCGTGAGCCGCGATCGTTTGCTTGCACTTTTACCATGGAGGATTACATATCTAAAATAAAACAGTTTTCTAAACTGGACTTTCAATCGAAGCAGCAGGTAATAATTAAAGGAATATCTCCAGAGACTTTTAAAACTGAAGAAAGATAAGGAAGACTGCCTTTGATCAGAAGCAGCTGCAGATGGACATCATTTATAAGTAAAGGTAAGACCATAATAACGTTTTTTTTTAAATTAAATGTGCTTTTCATGATAAGGTAAGCGCAGGAGTGAGAAGAGGTTTTAAAATAATTAGCGCAAGCTTGCCCATCCCGCATGCTTTTGGTAAGCGCAGGAGTGAGAAGAGGTTTTAAATTAATTAGCGCCCCTAATTAGGCTGTTTCTTTCTTCAATGTCTTTCTTTAAAAAATAATAATGAATCAAAATCAATGTCATTATGAATTATTGACCTATCCAAGGCTCCAATTACGTCACATTAAATAATGCACTTTGAGATATTTTATTGGGAAAATGTTGCATACCGTATTTCCTTGAATTGCCGCCGGGAATATAGTATTCGCCTGCCTAGAATTACAGCCGGGTCAAACTCGTTTCGCAAAATAATTGGCGCATGCTTGGCACTTCCGCCGGGTCAAATATGAGTCATTAAATGACTCCCGCCTCCCGGTGGGAGAGGGCGCTAGTGATCCTTCTTGCGACTACCTGTACTGCAGAAGACCGGTGCTGCAGAAGAAGACAACAAGCAGCATGCGTGAGCCGCGATTGTTTGCTTGCACTTTTACCATGGAGGATTACATATCTAAAATAAAACAGTTTTCTAAACTGGACTTTCAATCGAAGCAGCAGGTAATAATTAAAGGAATATCTCCAGAGACTTTTAAAACTGAAGAAAGATAAGGAAGACTGCCTTTGATCAGAAGCAGCTGCAGATGGACATCATTTATAAGTAAAGGTAAGACCATAATAACGTTTTTTTTTTAAATTAAATGTGCTTTTCATGATAAGGAAAGCGCAGGAGTGAGAAGAGGTTTTAAAATAATTAGCGCAAGCTTGCCCATCCCGCATGCTTTTGGTAAGCGCAGGAGTGAGAAGAGGTTTTAAATTAATTAGCGCCCCTAATTAGGCTGTTTCTTTCTTCAATGTCTTTCTTTAAAAAATAATAATAAATCAAAATCAATGTCATTATGAATTATTGACCTATCCAAGGCTCCAATTACGTCACATTAAATAATGCACTTTGAGATATTTTTTGGGGAAAATATTGCATACCGTATTTCCTTGAATTGCCGCCGGGAATATAGTATTCGCCTGCCTAGAATTACAGCCGGGTCAAACTCGTTTCGCAAAATAATTGCCGCATGCTTGGCACTTCCGCCGGGTCAAATATGAGTCATTAAATGACTCCCGCCTCCTGGTGGTAGAGGGCGCTAGTGATCCTTCTTGCGACTACCAGTACTGCAGAAAACCGGTGCTGCAGAAGAAGACAACAAGCAGCATGTGTGAGCCGCGATTGTTTGCTTGCACTTTTACCATGGAGGATTACATATCTAAAATAAAACAGTTTTCTAAACTGGACTTTCAATCGAAGCAGCAGGTAATAATTAAAGGAATATCTCCAGAGACTTTTAAAACTGAAGAAAGATAAGGAAGACTGCCTTTGATCAGAAGCAGCTGCAGATGGACATCATTTATAATTAAAGGTAAGACCATAATAAGGTTTTTTTTTAAATTAAATGTGCTTTTCATGATAAGGTAAGCGCAGGAGTGAGAAGAGGTTTTAAAATAATTAGCGCAAGCTTGCCCATCCCGCATGCTTTTGGTAAGCGCAGGAGTGAGAAGAGGTTTTAAATTAATTAGCGCCCCTAATTAGGCTGTTTCTTTCTTCAATGTCTTTCTTTAAAAAATAATAATGAATCAAAATCAATGTCATTATGAATTATTGACCTATCCAAGGCTCCAATTACGTCACATTAAATAATGCACTTTGAGATATTTTTTGGGGAAAATGTTGCATACCGTATTTCCTTGAATTGCCGCCGGGAATATAGTATTCGCCTGCCTAGAATTATAGCCGGGTCAAACTCGTTTCGCAAAATAATTGGCGCATGCTTGGCACTTCCGCCGGGTCAAACATGAGTCATTAAATGACTCCCGCCTCCTGTTGGTAGAGCTCCAACTTAACCAAACATGCGGGACAGGATGACACAAAAAGGTAAAGTTTTGATGTAAAGGAGGGGTGATCACGGACGTGACGAGGTTGGTAGAAGGCGGGGATCGAACCAGGAGCCCTCAGGTTGTGTGTAGACACGGACAAGGTTAGGTCTGCTCCATTTTCTATACCGTCCCAGATAGAAAGAATACACTTCCATGGCGGAGTTGTGCTGGCGGACGGAGGTGGGTGGGGGTCTTAAACGGTGGCATTGTTGTGTGTGGACACGGACAAGGTTAGGCTTGATTTACCCTGGATAACCTAAGTGTAAACGGGGCCTTAGACTGAATTTTGTTTTTCTCACCCCCCAGTGTTTACCTGGTTCTCACCTTTTTTGTAAGGGGCGCCGGAAGTTGGCAGACCCGTCAGCGATCCTGTTCTGTCTCCCTGTAATGTTTGGTCCTGTTCTGTCTCCCTGTAATGTTTGTCTGCTCTTGAATGGGATTGTGCTGAAAAATTTTGATTTCCCCTCGGGGATTGTTCAAAGTATTTCTGATTCTGTGTGCGTGCGCGGGTGTGTTTGTGGTGTGTGTGTGTGTGTGTGTTTGTGTGTGTTGCTGGACAGCATCAATCTAACCATAAAGCTGTTAAGGTGGTAATGTGCTGAAGCTTTGGGTCAGGCAATCACAACAGTCAGCGGTGCAATGATGTACAGCACCAAACGGCGTTTATTACTCCCTCCACTGCACCGCTCCTCATCTCCCAAGTGACTGTTTGTGTTGTCGTCCTGCTCAGCGTCAAGGGTGTTGTGCAGATTCCAGCTGCACACATCAATTTAAATGCAATCATAGTCTCTGTACATCCAAGTAATACAGGATTTTTTTGTTTTACTAGTTATTGTTTATATACTGATACCATACTAGGTATCGACCGTATCGACATCTGGACTGAGCACCCCTCCTTTACATCGAAACTTTAACTTTTTGTGTCATCCTGTTCCGCATGTTGAGCCTTTCCTTCACACAATAGTGATACTTGGAACAAACTGTGTTCCTTTTCTGCCATGGTGGCGAGTGCCAGTATCTTAGAAGCCGTATCGCACTGTGGATAGACGACACATTCGTTGCAGCTTTTTTTCAAATTAGAGCCGGTGTCAGGTTCAAACACTGATGACATTTATTAAACAAGACAAGAGGCAAAGAATTAAACAGAGACAGAATTCAATTTGGACTCAATATATTGAGGAGTCGCCCGGACTTTGTATCCTTCTACAGTCTCCAGCACGCTCTGCCCAAAGATTGCACTCCTCCTTCTTTATTTGACTCCCCCCCCCCCCCCCCGACCACAGCTGCTTCCAGAGGGAAGTGGGTCGTAAACAGCGTTGCCTTTGGTTACCGAACAGTTCAAAAGAAGAGGTCGTAAAATAGTTTTAAAAAGTTCCATAAAATAGTTCAAAAAGAGTTCGTAAAATACTTCAAAAAGAGTTCGCCTGGAAATTGGGCAGAGCCTTGGTTATCTCCGCTTTGAAGTCCTTGGGCCAGAACAACATCCTTCTGTTGATTACCACACATGAGAGAACACAGGAACACCATCTTGCCCCCCCCCCCCCCACCCTACACAGTGGAGTTTTACGAGCCTTACTCTTGGTAGGTTTCAGCCTTTTGTCTTCTTGTCAGGAACACAATGTAATACAACGTTTTTGTGATCATTTAGAAACAATTATTCTAACAGCCGGTGTTCTGGCAAGACACGCACCCTTCAGGAATTCATCCAACTCCTGCACGCGTGTCGAAAGGAACATGGAAATTGTCATTGTGTCTACATTTGTTTGGAAGGAATCTTCCACATGAGTACAATTTTTATCTAATTCGAGAAATATTTATTTTATTTTATAAAAGTAGGTCTGACAGACAGTGACACTCACTAACTAAACCTTCAATCAATCAATCAATCAATCAATCAATCAAATATTATTTATATAGCCCTGTAGAGGTTGCCCTCTAGTGGGTTCTTCGGACCACCACACATTGCCAGGAGAGCCAGGAATTTCAGGGTATAACACTGTTTTATTTTCATAAAAAGGTGCAGAGGCTTTTGCTTTTCAGCAAAGTGTCTTTTGTAAGTGCGTCCACTCAGCAGCACCTCTAACCCCGACTACTCGTCTCATCACGGCTGCTGCTAATAAAGGCGACAGGTGATTAGATAACAAGGCCCACCGGGGCCATCTACGCACCTGTCGCTGTCTTCGAGGCCGGTCCTGGCGACACCCCGTTTCGCGGCAGGCCCCGCAGGCCACGCCCCCCTCCACAAGCTCTAAATCACGAGTGTCTCAAAGGGCTGCACAAGCCACTCAGATCCCACATCAGAGTTAACTTGAGAAAAGTTATTGTTTAATATGCATTCAAGATCATATTTTTTTACATCAAAGCTGCATTATTATATTTTCAAAATGTACGTACATGCCAAACAATTATTTGGACATTTTTATTTATTTATTTTTATTGTAATTATTTATTTATTTTTATTTTATTTATTTATTTATTTTTATTAATCAATCCAACAAAATAATACACAATAATACCATAACAATACAATTCCAAACCCGGCCAAGCAACATTCAAAATAGCACTCAACAGAGCAATTGAGAGGACACAAAAATGACACAAAACAATCCAAAAGTAGTCAAACAAAAATTAATAATATCAACAACAGTATCAATATTAAGAATTACAACAAAGCAGTGATTAGGGGTATCTTATTTACATTATCATCACAGCCATTTATAAAAAAAAAAAATATATATATAATTGTTTTAATTAATATTTGTATTATTTATTCATTTGACTTACAATATGTTTTCATGAATTTATTTTTATTTTTTTATTATTATGTTATGTTATGTTCCAAAAATAATTTGGGAGAAACTTAATTAGGATTTTTCTTACAACAGAGTCAAAGTTTTAGGAGAACATTTGTCAAAGGTACAATTTTGTGGGATTGAAATGTGTAAAGGAAAGTGTCATAAATTCATTATAAAAGTACAAAAGTGTCATAAAAGGTGGAATTTACTTAGAATTTAACAATAATAAGTCATCATTTGATAAGACTATACTGGCATGGCTGTTGAGATTTGTTGTAAACAATAAATAGAATGTTTAAAATTCCGTAAAATTGTTTTCTTCCATTCCTAATAAAGAACTAAGTGTAATCAGCATTGAACACATATTGATGATATTACTGATGTATTAA